>NW_002987068.1:29205-46705 GCF_000006295.1 Pediculus humanus corporis | reverse complement strand
CGTTATTGGTGGTTGATCGTTGTTGATGAAATCGGCGGGGAAATAATAATTAAATTTTATTTATTAATTATTTATTTATTTTTAATAATTTATAATAATTTTTAATAACAAATGAATTTGTGTGTTCGATTACTAATAATTCGACTTATCATTATTATTATTATTATTATTATTATTAATTAATTAATTAATAATGAAATCATAATCGCTGAAATGTTATAAAAATGTGATTTAATTTTTTTTTCTTTTTTTTTTTTTAAATCGGGGGCGGGGGGGGGGTATAGAGAGAGAGAGAGAGAGAAATTTTTTTTTTTAATATAGGATAGGGATACATATTAAAATGATGATGATGATAATAATAATAATATTGATATTAATAATAATAATAATTTCGATATTGGAATTTGATTGTTATCGATTTAATTAAATGTGTACATACATAATTTATTTTATTATTATTTTATTATTATTATTATTTTATTTTTTTTTTTGGCGTTTTGCGATTATGAATCGATCGATCGATCGATCGATGATAAGGGAAAAAATTTTTTAGAGTTATGTACATAGGAAATACATAAATAATTATGTAATATTAAATATATATATATAAATTATTTCTTAATGCCTTCGTTTTACTTCGACTACTTTTATAAAATTTTAGCTTTAATTTTTTTTTTTTTTTTTTTCAAATGTGTGCTCTCTCTTTGTTACGTTTTTATCATTATTATTATTATTACTTAATAATACTATTTTATTCTATTATTATTATTATTATAAATATATATTTATATATATATATATTTAAAAAAAAAAAATTAATTAATTTTTCTCTTTATAATTTTTTTTTCTAAAAATTATTTTTATTATCGCGTTAAATTTATGATAATGATGATAATAGTGAGGGGAGGGGAAAATTGTTATTGATAATAATAATAATAAACAATGATAATAAAAATTTTAATTAGTGTTTATAAATTAAAATTAAAATGTATTCGTTGATTGGTTTTCGAAATTAATTATATTTATTATTTTTTTAAGTTTTTTAAAACTTTAAACAAACAAAAAAATCTATTAATAATTTATTAAAAATTAAAAAAAAAAGACGGAGAATGTGATAGATGAGAGAGAGAGAGAGAGAGTGTGTGTGTGAGGAGGAGAGTGTGCGCGTTCATAAATTTTAAGTAGTGATAAGAGAGAGAGAGAGAGGGGAAAAATAAAAAAGTTTAAATTTACACAAATTAATTAAAGTTAAACAATTTAATTTTTTTTTAAATTTATTATTATCATTATTATTATCGAATCGTTTTAACGTATGATATGGGAGGAGGAGAGAGAGAAGGGAAGAGGAGGAGTCGGATCAAGTCTTTGTTATGAGAAAAAAAAAAAAAAAAGAAAGAAACCCATTCGAATTTGTTATAATGTCAATAAAAAAATATGAAAACAAATTATTATTATTATTATTATTATTATTATTATTATTATTATTATTATTATTATTATTTAAGATATGTAAAATGTTTTTATTTTACGATTTATGGCGTATGTATCGAAAATTGAAAAAAATTTTGTAAATTGATTATTATTATTATTATTATTATTATTATTAATTTAATCTAATGAGGCTAAATAATTATTATAAATAAATTATTTGGCATTAGCAATAACTAAATTTTCGAATAAGAAGTAAAATCAAACACACACACATACACGTGTGCGTGTACGAATTTTTATTAAATTTTTATTTTTCAAAAAAAAAAAAAGAAAAAAAAAAAAAAAATTAGAATTTTTGAGTAGAATTTAATTTTAAATATTTTTGAATAATATTTTATATATATATATATACCTACACTTACATAAATTTAAATTTCATTACAAAAATTTTTGGCGGGAAATTTATTTAATTTAAATAAAAATAAGAAAAAATAGTTAAATAAATGTGATGATTTTTTATTAGATTTTTATTTTATCGGCTATCTTATATATATATATCAAGCCGTTAAATAATTTTAATTAGATTCAATCAAAAAAAGACCAGATTTTAAACGTTTTTTTATTAATTTATTTAAATTAAATGATAATAATAATAATAATTATCGTGATTATAAATAAATAAAAAGTCGATTATGTACATAAAAAAAATCATGTAAAAATTTAATAATTTGTTTAATTAATTTTTTTTTTAAAATTTTCGTTTCGACTATAAAAAAAATTATCGATTAATTTTTTTCTCTCTCTCTCTCTCTCTCTCTCTCTCTTACAATTTATTATTATTATTATTATTATTATTATTAAAATTGTCGTGGGAGTTTGGTTTGTTCGTTTGTTTTACGTAATAATTATTGTTATGATGCATTTAAACTTAAACTTAAAAAAAAAAAAGAAAATTTTTAAATAAAATTTTTTTTTGATTCAAGTTAGAGTAATAATAATAATAATAATATGGATATATACTTTTTAAATGGGGAGGGGAGGAAATGCAGCAAACAAACCCGTGAAATGAATGCGTGCGTGCGTGCAAACAAACAACAAACATTGCATTATGTATACATGCATACATTAAATTTATTTCTTTTTCTTTCTTTCTTTTTCTTTCTTTTAGTGTTTACATAAATAGTCAATAATTAGAATTTAAAAATTACATAAAATATAATTTTATTAGCATTCCCCCTCCCCTCTCCCTCCCCCTTACCCCCTCCCATATCGTTCGGTGTAATAATTTATTTTAGTATCAATAGCGTGATTCACCTACACACTGTAAAATTTTATCGATTCTTAAAAAATTTCGTTATTTTTATATGGAATTATTATCATTATCATTATTATTATTATTATTATTATTATTAATTTTATTGTACATACACCTAGACGAATAGATGGCGCACTCTCGAATAAAAGAAAAAACCAAAAAAAAATAATAATAAAAAAATGTTAAAAATTAAAAAAAAAAAAGTTGTGGGGGGGCGGAACGAGGCGGGATAAAAGAAATTCGGGAAACAAAATTGAAAAATTAAATCGAGGAGAATAAGTAATAATAATAATAATAATAATAATAATAATAATAATAATAATGCCTTTTGTAAAAAAAAAAATGTTGCTGCGTTTTCTTTCTTGCCTTTGATTAACAACAACCAAAATTTTTTTTTTTTTTTTATTTAGTTTAAAACAAAAAAGTTGTATTGGAAAAATGTGTGTGATCATTATTATTATTATTATTATTATTATTACTTTTATTATTATTATTATTACTATTAAAGTTTGTAAGAATTCACGGTTGGAAAAAAAAAATATTATTATTCTTTTAATATCAAATCATACGAACACACACACACACACACACACACACACTCACTCACACATTTACACATACTCACACTCACACTCATATACTCACACACATTTACACACACGCACTCACCCACATTTACACACACGCACTTATATACATACACGTGCGTGTGTACATTATATAATTGGATACACAAAAAAAAAAAATTTTATAAGGTACCTGAGCAATTTAAAGCCAATTTATCAAATAAATCAAACAGTAAATTTTTTATTTTAATACTTTTATTTCAAATAATAATAATAATAATAATAGTAACAAAACTACTGGTGGTAGTAATAGTAGTGGTAGTAGTGGTAGGGGTAGTAGTAGTCGTAGTTTTAACATCATTTAAAAAACAAATATCATAAATTATTTTTTAAACGAATTCGTATAAAAAAAAATTTTTAAAGGAAAATCAAACGTTATATTCATTATTGTTATTATTATTATTATTATCATTATTATTATTATTATTATTATTTAGAAAAGGGAAGGCTCGTGTATGCTCACCTAACTTATAAAAAAAAAAAAAAAAAAACCTACAAACAACCACAAAAAAAAAAAAAAAAATTTAAGTGAATTTTTCCTTTGTTTGTTCGTTTGTTTGTTTCTTCGTATATTTTTCTATCATTAGATGATGAGTGTTGATGACGTCATCGTTCATTGAGTACGAAAAATAAATACGTGTTTACGTGTGCACGTGTAGGATTGTTTGTGTGCGTGTGAGTGTGGGTGTACGCGTGAGTGCGTGAGTGCGTGCGTGTGAAAAAGACAATATTTAATTCTATTTATTTTTAATAATTATTTGAGATTTGAAAGAAATTTCGATATATTCCTCCTCACCATTTTTTTCCTTTTTTAGTTTAATTTCTACCTTTGAAATTAGTTAGAAAAAAATAAATTATATGAAATAGTAGTAGTAGTAGTAGTAGTAGTAGCGGTAGAAGTAGCAAAGGTAGCCATAGTGATGATGATAATAATAATAATAATAATAATAATAATAATAAGCAACGGTCAATTAGTTTAAATAAATAACTAATAAATGACATTTTATCGGGAGTAAAAGTCATTACGTAATCGTTTTTTTTTCCCTACCGATTCCCCGCCCCCCCCCCTCCGACAAGTTTAATTTTCGTTAAACCCGTACGAATGATAAATATTTAATTATTATTATTATTATTATTATTATTATTATCGTTTTATTATAAAAAAATTAATTAATCATCATAATCCAGCGCACAATGATCAAAAGGTTTATATCTTTTTTTTTTGATTATTATTATTAAGTAGAGGGAGAGAGAGAGAGAGAGAGAGAGGGAAAAGATGTCGTGGGAATGAATGAATGAATGAATGAATGAGTGAGTGAACGTACGGAATTAAAGTGAATTAGTTACGTTTTTTAGTTTTTCTTATTAAAATAAAAAATATAAAAAATAAATAAAAAAAAAATTTAATAATAATTTTGTTGAGATTTAAATAAATAATAAATAATTATTTTATTTAAAAAATTAAATAAACCCAATAAATAAATAAATAAATATTATGTTATATTTAATAAATATATATATAATAATAATAATGATATAAATAATAATAATAAAAAAAAAAAAAGAGTTTAAAAATTGTAAATAATTTTTAAAAAAATTTAATATTTCTTTATTTAAAAATTATTATTAATTAATTAATAATTATTAATTATTTAAATATATATATATATAAATAATTATCTTTCCGATAAAAAGTAATAATAATAATAATAATAAAATTGTTTTTATCGTTAAATGGAATTTTTGCACAAGAAAAAAATTTTTTTTTTTTTTTTTCCCTAAGAAATAAGTGTTTCAAGTGCAAAAATCCCATTTAAAAATGATAATAATGATAATAATAATAATGATGATGATGATGATGATGACGATGATGATGATGATGGTAATGAAAATTTTATTAAAATTGAATTTTATTGTAAAAAGAAATAATATATATATATAGTTAGTTAACGATGATAGCATTTTAAAATAATAATAATAATAATAATAAAAAGGAGAAAAAAAAAGTTCTATTTAATAGGCAGTTAAAGTCTTTTAATAATAATAATAATAATAATAATAAATGTAATTTTTTGCTCTTTCAAAAAAAAAAACGTTCAATTTTTGTTCTTTATTTATTAATAAAAAAAAAAAAAAAAAAAAAAAAGAAATAATTTTATTTTTGTTTTCTGTTTGTTTGTTTGTTTGTTATTAAATATACCTTTTAATCGAAAAATAATACAGGTGAGATTTTAATAATGACAGTAATAATAATAATAATAATAATAGTTTATTTTTTTTTTAGAGAAATGCTTATTTAAAAAAAAAAAGCAAAGTTTTTAAGAAAAAAAAATATTTTAAATATATTAAAATACATTTTGATCATACCAAATATAAAATGATGATAATAATAATAATAATAAGCTAGAGTTAGACAGGTACAAAGACGATAGGATTGTAGAGAAAAAAACAGAAAAAGAAATCGATTTAATATTTTTTACAATTTCATGAACTTATTTATTTTATTTTAATTATTAAAATTGTTTGGCTCACATCATATTTCATGTATAATTTAAATATTTAATTAATTACATTATTACCTTATACCTAAAGTAAAAATATTTTAATATATATATATATTTTCCATATCATTTAATATTTTGGCCAAAATCGTATATATATATATATATATATATTATTTATTTATTTATGTATTTTTTTTTTTTACTGCTTTTTGCCTTTTTTTTGTTCTTTATCGTACATATATATAAATAATCATGCTCGTAGATTAACAAATAATTAAATAATTTGGTATTACCATTAATTATATAAAATAATTTTTTTAAAATTAAAACTAATATTAGGGAATTTGAGAGTGTCACGTGACATATTCATTGATTCGTTTTCTTTTTGGTAGGAGATAAATTATCCCTTTGACCTGTTATTAATTTTCTATATGCACTCCTTGTTAAACGACGATTATTTTCGTTATTATTTATCGTGCAAATATATTTAACATCCTCGTTTTCCCCATCTAGAAGACTTGGACTTTTAGGAGAATTTTTTTTTATTATTATATTTTTATTCGTCGATTCTCTTTTTTCGCCATTTCCAACATTTCGACCGTTACTCGAATCATTGCTTTCGTTCGTATTGCTGCTAATTCCATCTGCACTTTCATTATCGTATGTTTCGATTTCGCATTTGACAACAATAGGATCGCTCCTACCGCAATGTAAACATGGCTCGATTGTATTTTCCTCTTTTAATTTTAAAAATTTATCGTAAATGGTTAATGTATTCTTTCTCCTCGATTCTATTGAGTTTTTATTTTGTTTTTCACAATTTAAAATTATTGTTATGCTGTTATTTTTATTAACTTTTATGATTCGTTCGTGTTTATTTGTGGAGTCTTCTTTCAATCCTACATCCTGATTTGCTTCAACTGAATTCGTATTCAATAAATTATTATTATTACTATTACTATCAGTATTAGTATTCGCATTGGTAATACTATTATTATTATTACTGTTACTACTATTACTACTATTATTATTATTGTTGCTATTGATGTTGTTGATATTATTTTCAGATTTAGTTGTTGGGAGAACTGCATTTCTAAAAAAAAATATTCGAATTATTAATGATTTTACTTTTGGTTACTAAACATTCAGAGAATGCTTTAAAACTAAATCTTATCTTACCGATTAATTACTTTCAAGTCATCTAAAACAGATTTTCTTTTAAGGTCTTTTTTCAATTCTGGAAATTTAGATAAAATGGCTTCCATTGTCTTTTTATTTTTAATCAAGTGTCTGTAGGTTGTGAATAAATGAGGTTTGATGTTTCTTAAAAATCTGTTTTTTAACGACTGGTATGTTCTCGGAGGATTTTTCTAAGAAACCAAATAAATTATTACTTATGAAAAAACAAAATATAAATCCTTCATAATTTCATATTTGACTAAATAGAGGTGAAAAAAACTTATTTATTTTAAGAATGTGTAACAAATCAAAAAAAAAACAAACCTTTTTTCGTTCCAAAAATTTCCAAAGGGATATCGATGAAGTTTTATTAATATTCGATGATTTTAAAATAAAATTTAATATTTCTTCATCTTCACTTTTGGTATAAGGCAACCTAAAACATTATTTTTAATTACTTACTATAAAATGAGAAAAAATTATAATGGGGAAAAGGGAATAAACAACTAACCTGGCTTCCTGTTTGTATTTAAAGTAATCTAAAACTAGTTCATCATCCTCTGTAAAAAGTACGATTATGTTTTGTGATTTTTTGTCATTGAAACAAAAGTATTTACTAAAAATAAATGTGTGACATACCTGATATTTCATCAAATGAATCATTATCCTTAGAATTAGAATGTGGTTCTGTCATTTTTAAATTATTAAAAAAAATTTTTTTGATTATTGTAATGTTATTTAAGTATAAGAGTATTATAATATGAATTAACAAAATTATAGCAATTTACAAACCAGGTTCTTTTAATAAGGGATTTTCTTTTGCCTTATTTGTAAAAGCATTATCGTCTGAACTCTGCACTGAATCCGGGATAATATCTATATAAAATAAAAAAATTGTAAACAACAATCAAATCAATAAATTAATTAAATGTAATTTAATATTATTTAACTGTCATAAATCTTTTATGCAATAAATAATATTATATTGTAAATTTAAATTATGTACTATTTTTACCTGAAGAGCTAATAAGGCTGTAATTATTTAAAAATAAATTAGGCATTTCTTTTTCTGTAACCCCAGATATTATATTTGTATTGAAAACAGATATTATTTGAAATAACTCTAGACATAAAAAAACGGTTTAATGTCATAGAGTAAAAAAACGCGTTTTTAAAAAATTGCCGCGGATTTTATTAAAAAAAAAAAAAAAAAACATTAATCCGTCAGTAATTTTACTTTTGTGAAAGTGTAAAAAAAATTTCTCGTTTTTAATTAATTATTATAATGTATTTAATCATCGAAAAAATAACAAACAATTAAAATTTTCATTTATTTTATATATTTACAACATGAAACATGAAGATAAATAAAGGTAAATCGTAAAAAAAAAAACAAAAATTATATTCAAAGCTAACTAAAAACAAATTACTTACAATTATTATTATTATTATTTACATAAAAAATTTATTTGTTTAAAATAATATTGTTAAATTATTTAATGATATTATAAATTGAAAACATTATCATTAACAATTAATTGTAACAGTTAAAAAAATATTCAATCAAATAATTATTGATTATATAAAAAAATTAAAAAAGGTTTAGAAAGGCCATTTTTAGATAATTTATAAATTATTTTTACATAATGTAAATAAAAATTTATGTATTTATTTTTAATATTTTATTATTTCAATAACAGTAATATAAGTAATCTAAAACAAACTAATACTATCAATACAAAATATTAATAATAATTTGAGTTTATTAAATAAAAGATAAAAAAATTTTTTCTAAACAATCACTACTTAAACTTTAATAACATTATATTATAAAAATTATTAATATTATTATTATTATTATTATAAAATTATCAGACATTTTTTTTTTTTTATTTGTTCATGGTTATTCGTGATGTACTTATAATAAATTTTAAACTGAAATTTTTAAAATTAATTTAACAAAATTTTAATGTTCTCTTTATAATTATTTAAGATATTCATATAAAACAAATATAAACTTTTGAGCAAACAACAACAATGATACTAATAATAATTTATATATGTACTATTAGTTTTTACAGTGAATTAATGAAAATTTAATATTTTAACTTTTTTTTTTTAATGTTTTTTCTGAATTCAACAATCTTTCTGGTATGTAAATAACAAATTTTAGTAAAATGAAACAGGAAAAAGGAAAAGAAAATTATTTTTCTAAACATCTTTTTAAAGTAATTAATTTTGTACAATTTTTTTATTTTATTGACAAAATTTTATATTTTTATATTCATTTCAGGCGTCACTGGTTTTACAAACTAAAATGAAAACAGTCAAGAATTATCACAGTGGGTTGTCCATTCATCATTTATTCGAAATTCCTGGATAAAAATTATTTTTTATCAATTACAAAAATTAAAAAAACAACTAATAGACAACCATTGGAAAAATATAAGGTAAGTTTATTTTTAATTTATTGTAATTTATATAATGTAGGAAATTTTTTTTTTTTTTTTTTTAAACTAAAACTACTAACATAAATGAAAAAAAAAGAAAATACTTTTAAAATTGAGATTCTATATAAGTTTCTTATTTGTAAAAAAAAAAAAAAAAAAAAAAAAAAGTAAAGCAAATAAAAGTTGGGGCGTTCCATTTTGCATAAAAAAAAAAAAAAAACCCAACTTAAAAATAGAATGTATAAGAAAAACAAAAAAAAAAAAAAAAAAAAACAAAAAAAACTTTAACTAAGTATTGGCCCTTTATAAAACTTATAATTGTTTTAAATACATAATTTCTTAAAGATCAATCAAGAATTGAAAAAAAAAAATAGAATTGACTTTTATTAAAGTTTTTTCTTATAAAAAAAAATCAATTCGAAAAATACTGTAATTTTTTTTTTTTTTTTTTTTTTTTTTTGTGCACTATGGCAGTCTTGGAAAAAATTTTGTTTGTTTGCTTTTTTTTTTTCGTTTTTACTTTCTTAACCTTATAAAATAGTTAATACTAATACTAATACTTAAAACAAACAAAATTGTGTGATATTTATTTTGTATTATTACCAAATAATTTGATTTTGTAAAAAAAAAAAAAAAAAGGAAAAGGAAAGGAAACAGTATTCCAAGGAATAATTATTTTTCTGGAAACAGAGAACTATAACTTGGTGGAAGGTCTTTATCTTCGGATATGGGAGGGGCAGAGGGAGCTGTTGAATTAGGTAACATGTCACCATAAGGTGAAGTATTTTCTTCGAAACCTCCTGAATTTTGAGTTGTCTGATTCATTTCCATTCTAGATTGTCTATTTCTGATTGGTCCAAAACACCATAATTGCATTCTACGACTTATCCAAACGCAACAAGCAAACATAAAAAGCACTAAAATTATTGTTGCCACAGCTCCTATGCTAACCTATAACAAAAAAAGGAAATTTTTTTTTTTTTTTTTTTTAATATTCTTATTCGTTAAACATACTTCAAAGCCTTGATTTCGATGATGATTTCGTACCTTAGTTCCTGTACCAGAACTAACAATTGTTTTAATTTCTTTTTTAATGTCAACATTTCTACAATAATCCTCATCTATGCATGAAGTGTAGGGGCAGTTTTGAATTTTATCCAATGCAAATTTTTCCCATATCCATTCGCAAGGTTTGCATTGCAAGGCTTTTTCTCTTCTTCTGCATTCTATTCGAAAGGGAAAAAAAATTTTGTGTATAAAAAGCTTCATTATTTATAGTAATACAATTTGTTTTTACATACTAACCAAACTTAAAAGCGGTGAAAACTATATGTATCTCCAGTTTTTCATCTGGTTTTAATTTTTCTTTTGCAATGTATATTTTGACTGTTAATTCATCATTTGCAATGAAAGCATTTTCAGATACGGATGAATTTTTAAATATATTATCAAATTCTAATGGGTTTGACGTTTCGGAAAAACTCTCTTTGGGTGTTATCTTTCCACAAAATTGTTGTTTAATTTTGTTTGTTTTAAAAAATATTAATGTGGTTCTTTCATAATAATGCATTTCTACATAATCTTTACATTGTCCAGTGACTGGATTTTTACGAAAGCTTAAATTTTGAATAACTGCATAGATACCTAAATTTAAAACAACCATTTTTAAAAAATTATTAGTCAAAAATAAAAAATTCATCTACATTATAAATGGGTAGTAACACATAAAAAAAAAACTAATAATAATGTTTAAGTAGGAATGTTATAACACATTACCATTAAAATCGGAATGAGGATAATATAGTCAAAAAAAAATCTCGACTAGGAGAGGTTAAGGTTAAAAAGGTTCCAATTATTATTTTCAATCTAAAAAAAAAACATTTTCATTTCAACTGCATAACTATTGAATAGGTTGGCTTGATAAAACAAACAAATTTCAATATAATTAATTTAATGCATTTATAATACATACCATATCTTGGGGGTGCCCTTACTGTAAAAGTACAAGAGAAAGGATATTTTCCAGACCATCTTTCAAAGTAATCACCCTGTACAAGAGCTTTTGCTGATAATTCTTCTTTTTCCAAATAAACCACAGAAGTATTATCATAATCCCTTAAACTACATAGTTTTGAACTTTCTAAATACACTGATAAAATAAGAGAAAAAAATATACAACACTTACATTATTTTTATTATCAATAATTCATTTTACTTTCAATGCAAATGCTTTTCTATTCTATTAAATGTTTGGTAATTATAAAATTACCAAAATTGAATTTTCATTTTCAGTATTACAATTGAAATGAATTTTTTTTTTTTTTATTCTTATTAAAATTTATTTTATTTATTAAAAAAGAAAAAGAAAAATAAAAAAGAAAAAAAAATTAATGTAATTAACATTTAAATATTTATTGTATAAATATATATATATATATATATATATTTATATATATATATATATATATATATATAAACAATTTACCTTTTTTATATGGAACAGTTTTATTAATTAATACTATAATAATAAATATTTGAATAATAATTTTATTTACAAATAAACACCGTGCCATTTCATAGTTATTATTTTTTTTTTTTTTAATTATATTTTTTTTACTTGTTATTATTATACTTTTTTGTCGAGTGCAGGTTAGGTAACTGTTACCGTATATTGGCAAAACTGACGTAACCGTTTTGACGTATTAAAAGTTGAAAAAAAAATTTTACCAAGTTGTTTTTAAGAGTAAAACTTAAGTTAAAAATAATTACCTAATAAAAGACCTTCAACGTTTTTTTTTTTTATAGTCATTAATCATTTATTAATTGTATTTAAAAAAAAGTTTTTTGTGTTTTTATTACTTTGCAAACCGTTTGATATTAATTTTCTATCGAAAAAAAAAATTTAAGTCGTATGTAATGGCGTTCGTACTAATTAATTGAAATCAACGTTATAATAAAATAAAAAATGGCTGACAAAATCAATTCGACTAAATATTATAATTTTTCATTTCGATTGATAAAATTTACAACAAAAAAAAGAAAAAAAGTAATTACGATTTAACACGATATCATTGGTTAAAAAAATTTTTTATTAAAATATTTCTAAGAATTTCTTCTAAAAATCCCTGAATAAAATTTTTATTTAATTTCGATGAGATTTCTTGATAGTTTTTAGCTATTTTGCTTTGCGATGTTGGAACATATTGTAAATAATTAAAATTTTCTACCTCTTGCAGATTCCTGATACGATTTTTAAATATTTCACTGTTTAACGTTTTCCTGCGAATACAAAAAGAAAAAGAAGAAGAAATTATTTACAAGTTTAAGAAAAAAAATGATTAAGATGGCGAATAAGAAGAATCCCAAAATCAAGCAAATGCGGTTACATCATGATGAATTGAATTACCAAAAGATTTTTTCTAGGGTAAGTTTAATTTGTGGAATACATTCAGGTTCAGGTATGATTGGAATGTTATCAAAATTTTCAATAAATTCTTCACCGGATTTTAATGTTAATTGTTGAGCTAGTAGTAATTTTTGATCAATGTTTCCTCTACTTATGATATTTGTATTGACAGTTAAAAACAAATGATGTGATTTAGGCACATCAGGAATTTCAACTTTGGGTGCCTGAAATCATTTGAAAAAAAACACACACACACACACAAATATATTCAAAAAAGAAAAAAATCAAGAGTTAAAAAAAATTTTTTTTTTATAATTACTTCAAATGTTGTTCCCTTTTCAGTTATTGTAAAACATTCTTTACTTTTTCCATTAAAATAATTTCTAAAAAAATTAACTGATTCATAATATTTTAATTTTGTATAGTTAATTATATCACAAGGAATGGAAAAACTAAGAAAAGTTGGACTGGAATCACTTGTCAAAATCAATGTCAATGGTACTGTTTGTCCTGGTTCAACAATACCTGATTTTGGATGTACCTGAGCTGTTATTATGGATTTCACATGGAAGCTTATGAAGAAAAAAAAATCACTCATATCAATTACTAATATTATTATTATGTTAGTAAATATTATTTTTACACTGTATACCAAATTAAAACATCTTACTCGTGCCAATGATAAGCCCAAACATCAGTTGTTGATATGTTGGTGATTAAAAAAATTTTTTTCACTTCGGAAAATATTCTAAAATAAAGTATGTTAAAAAAATTAACGTTTATAACTAAACGTATCTCTTGATTTCGTAAATTAGATTTTTTTGGAATCGTTTTTTGAGGAGTCAATTCTTTAACTTGTTGAATGCTTGCCGCACCCTCACCATTCAATCGTATCGTCGTCGAAACATTATCTTGAAAACATAAACTATATTCGGCCTATTAAAAATAAAAAATGTTTTTATAATGCACTAACTCCATATTTCTAACAAAAATAATTGTTTTTTTTTTTTTTTTTTTTTTACATAGTAAGGTTTAGTTTCGATTGGTTTGAAAAGGAAAGCTAGCGGTAGGCACGAAAATGGCGGAATCGTTCCGTTAGGATTTAAACAATCGAAAATGTTATGAACGTCATATTGTAAATGATTCGACGATGTCATATTCAAAGCATAACAAACTGGTTTATTCGAATTATTATACAGCCAAAACAACTGAAATAAAATTATTTATTGATAATTTTTACTTCCGAACCAAGATTCGAATAATAGCCTACCATAATACCTGAAGAGGAGGATCTTCATCTCCTATAAAAATCGATTTTAAATTTAATTCTGGATGTAAGTACATGGAGGCAAAGTTTACATCTTCATTTGGAAGGCTAACAATTTCATTTTCAAGTATTATTTTTCTATTAAATGGTAAATTCATAGTCCATTGTACTCGACAATTTTTCAGGCTTGTATAATTTAAAATAATGTGAATAAGTGTTTTATTCGAGGGCTACTGATTAAAGTAAATCGTAGTGTAAATAGTAATTAAAATAAATGGAAAATTTTTTTGAAAATGGTTTAACCGAGAACTCACTTCCAGGTTTCCTTCTGCTGGAATCATATGCATCATGTCCGTGTGAACGCATTCATTTTGTAAAATGGGATCACTTTCGTTAAAACCGAAACAAGAACAAATAACATTTTTCTCCAAACTCCAGTGAGCGCATCCAAATCTTTTGGCTTCGACCAACATTGTTATTACAATGGGAAAAGAATTGATTTTCACCTCTGGAAACCTCCAGTAAATTTTCTTTTCAGAATCTAACGATTCCAACGCTTTATTTAACCTACGAAATTTAATTTCGTGATTGAAATTTTTTTTAAAATGAATAACTCGAATGTAAGTAAAATAAAAATAAATTATTTATAAAAAAAAAAAAAAAAAAAAATTTTAAAGAGTTAGTAAAAGGGATTTTTTATTTAAGGTGATTGAAAGAATCCGATACCGATTGATTGACATCATTTTCCATATCCAATGTGGACTGAAAAGAGCTCCGCCATTTTCAATTTTTAAATCAACAATTTGAAAAGTTGGTAAAACACCTTCGAAGCGAAAAAAAAACATTCTTCGCGGTTTGTTCGACGGAACAGCATCTTTTGATAGACTGTCCAATATTTGACATAAAATAGCATATTGAAAAAGATAATTGCGATGTGGAATCACGGTAACCTAAATAAAACAATGCGACAATCATGTTTATTTATTGTTTATTAATTGTACAATAATCAACTTACTTCTATTTCTGTGCTACTTTTTCCAGGTACGAATCCTCGCGAAGGAGTAACTTTAACATTTTTATGTGCATCACTCTCAGGAAATTCTCTGCTTTGAACCACAAACAATTGATAATTAATAATAACAGGTGAAAAGTTAAACAATTGTACTTTAATACTTTTTTCTTTTTTATAAATACATTCACCAAAATCGTAAAAACTCGGCGTAGCCTGACAACAAACATGAATTTAATTTATTTTGAAAATTTAAATGAAAAAAAAAAGGAAAAGGAAAATTACAACTCACGACTAAATATCCAAATTGTGAAGAACCTATTAATTGTAATGTTATTGTTTCTTCATGTTCGGATTCGGATATGGAAGTAATAACGCATTCAATATAATCTAAATATTCCCATGCAACGACGGGTTTGAATACAGCTTTTAAAGTAGTGGAAGAATTAGGTTCAACGACTCCATTAGGTTCTGGAATTTCAATCCAACATATATCTTCGGGAATAATAATTTTATACCTTTAAAAACATTCGTTTAAAGTTTAAATAAAGGATTATGCAGATACGTGATTCAAAATAAAATAATAATAATAATAATACTTTAAATAAAGATTTGTAGGATTTTCAATTGGAATTATTTCTTCCGTTTTCGATCCTGGAAAAGTGCATTTAAACGTGTAACAATTGTTATCACCAAAAATTAATTGAGGTACTTCGACGATCGTTTTTAATGTTATTATAGTACAATCCGTTTCTAAATTGTTATAAATAATTTTTATTTTTTCTTCGTAGATTCCTTTTTCCGTTTCACCATTGAAACGTATCATGAGTAATTGATAATCTTCGATTATGCATCCAAGCATGGGTTGAACGGAATAACTTCTGCGTGAAAAATCGAAGAAATTTCTTTTTCTTACCATTTAAAGTCAAAAAAAAATTGATTAGAGTCATCAAGCATACGTATTCTTAGACGTTTTTATAACAAATGAAACCGGAAGATGACCATTTCTTTCGATCATTACTGAACCGTAAGCGATTTCACCGGGAGTGCAAGGACGTAAATTAATACATTTTGGAAATACTGTACACTGAGGAATCCAACCATAAGTACCAGAAGGAAAAGAATGTCCTGATGGATCAATTTAAAATTTTTAAAAGGATGCAAATAAGAAATAATTAATTATTGTTCGAGAAGTTACCGATAATTTTAACGGTTGTCGTCATAGGAAGATAAATTTTATCATTTTTATTATTTTCATCGCTCCAATCGCTGTATCGGAAAATTCTTACGTCCATTTCCACGTGATGCAATTTATCGGAAGTTAAAGGTGTGAAATGTATTGTAAAATCAACATTTGTTTCCGGTAACAAAATCCCTTTCGTCGGTTCTATTTTAAATTCGTTATTTACGTCTTAAAAAAATAAAATATTTTTTTATTAAATTTATTTATAAAAATCTACGAGAAATTTTCTTTTTTTTTTAATTTTACCACGTGACCATTGATAATAATAATGTTGAATTTTAGATAAATTAACTAGAGTGATTGCTTTTTTCATTTCCGTTAAATTTTTTATATTTATAAAATGATTCGTTAAAAAAACTTCATCGGATGCGTAAACTACTTCATTGATAGTTTCCGGAAATAAATTTTCACAATTTTCTTCTGATTCCTTTGGGAAAAAAAATTAATTTACATTTTTTTTTTTCGTTTTAGGTTTTGGAAAGCAGAAGGAAAAACAATTTTCACGGGGAAAAAAAATTTTTTTATGGAATTGACGTGAATACAAACGCAACAAACAAACTAACATCGAGTTTATCTTGACATTTAGCATATTCTTTCAAACATTTTTGATAAAGTAATAATTTCCTTTCTGGAATTTTACTATTTTTAAGTTTTTCAAAATAATTTTCGTAAGTGTTTTCACATATTTGTTTTGTGGAAAATTCAAAACGAATAGATTTTAAATTTAAATGCTGTTTCGGTTTATTGATTCCCAAAATATTTAAAACTATCGGTTTCTAAAAATAAAATAATAATATCAAAACAAAACGATATCACGTTTAAATTAAAAAAAGATTCCACACGTGGAATTTAAAAAAAAAAAAACACGTGGAATTAATATTTAATCATATTTACGTGATATTGTATGAGACCGTAAATCTGTTTGTAATAAATACCACGTTCTGTAGGTTTAAATATTATTTTTATATTTATTTTCGATCTCGGTGGAATGACGCCATGATTTTTTGTCAATTCTAACAAATCGTTTTCGGTATCCAAATCGAATAAATATTTCGCATCGCATTTTGTTG
>NW_002987068.1:18274-28903 GCF_000006295.1 Pediculus humanus corporis | reverse complement strand
AATAAATTTTCCAGGCGATAAATTATTAATCTCCAATGGATGAATTTTTAACCTTTCGTAACCGGAATTTGTATTTTTTCTTTCTTTCGGTTTCACCAAGTACGTATTATTTTTCTAAAAATTTTCATTTATTTATAATAATTTCCCCCGGTTAATTATTATTATTATTTAATAAAATTTTTTTTTTTGTTTACATTTGTTTTATTTTCAAACTTATATATTAAAGTATGTTTTTTACCACAGGTTACAATACCAAAATCCAAATTAATTATTTTAACATCATCCATGTTTCGTGACAAAAAAAAATTAAATAAAAAAAAAAAATCTTCGACGTAAATAAATTGTTGTTGTTGTTGTTATCATCATAACAGTATTGCCAACTTTGAAGAGCAGGGAAATTTTTCGGAATCGTTAAAAATCAGGTACGTCGTTTTATTTACTTAAATCAAATCGTGTGACGAATTAGTACGGTAACGATTTTTTTTCGAAAATTTTTTTGTTTTGGTGACTGACTGATTGATTGATTGATTGACTGACTTTTTACGACATTTGACATTTTATTATTAAATAATAATTATTTGCGTGGGTGTAATTGCTTATGAGATATATCTATATTCGATAATCGTTATCGTGAATCGAAAACGTAAAAAACTTGCACGTCATGACCGGTGGTAACCTATAAATATTAAAAAAATTTTTTTTTAAATAATAATCGTTTTAATTTTCATCATCATCATCATTATCATCGTCGTGGCTTTTTTTCTATTTCGATAATCGAAACCTTTTTAATAATAATTTCGAAAAGTTATTATCGATATTAAATTTTTACAAATTTAATTAATTTACGAGTAGAATTTTTCGAATTTTTTACGTAAAAAAAAAAAAAAAAAAATTAGTAAATATAATAAACGTCGATTTTTGTATTTTCCGGACGAAATTTTTTAAATAAATAATTAATTTGAATTTCCTCGTATCAATTTTTAGGAAAGTCACGTGACAAGGTTGATAAAAAAAGGGGAAAAAAAAAAACATTGGCTGACCTATTTTATTTTATTTTTGATTTTCGTTTTTCCCCCCCCCCCTCTCTAATAAAAACGATTATTATGAATGACAATGCGATGGTTTTTCACAAAAAAAATACACCGCCCCCCACTTCCCAACCCCCACCCCCCGAGGTTATCGATTTTAATCTTTTTTTTTTTTTTTTTTTTTTCTCCACAAAAATTTACTATTTAGAGTTTGTGAAGGGTTGAAAAATTAATAATAATAGGCAAAAAAAAAAAAAAAATGTCGTCGTCGTCGTAAAAAAATTTCTTTTTTATTTATTTATTTAGTCACGTGAGACGAAGAAAACGGAAATTAATTTATTAATATAGAATTCGTTATAATAATAATAATAATAATAATAATAATAATAATAATAATGATAAAGTGAAATTTTTTTATTAACGATAATAAATAAAGTGCGAATGTGTTACGTGTAAGGAGAGTCCAATGAAAGGTAAAATTACACATTTTAATTAATTTAATTTGTTAAATATTATTATTATTATTATTATTATTATTATTATTATTATTACTTATTTATTTTAATTATTGATTATTATTATTATTAATATTTTCTATGGAAACAGAAATTTAATAATTAATAAATTTTTTTTTTTGTCGTCGTGACCTTTTTGAGTTTTTTTTTTTTTTTTTTTTTTTTTTAATATTGAAAAAGCCGGTGTAGAAGATAACGATAGGGGAGGGGAGGGGAGGGGGGGGGAAAATAGAGTTTTCTGTAGGAAAATTGTGTCGGAATTAAAAATTACATAAAAAGGTTATGAAATTTAAAAAAAAAGAATAAGCAGAATAAGTATTTTTATTTATTTATTTATTTCCGTTTCCGTTATTAAATTTTTTATAGAAAAATTATTATTATTATTATTATTATTATTAATAATTTCGTGATGTATCTTATTTCGTGTTGATGATGATAAAAAAAATTTAAATAAATAATGTTTAACTAATAATAAATAATGATTGATCGGAAATGATACAAAGAAAAAGTTAATAAATATTTCAATTAATATTTTGTTATGAGAAAGAGAGAGAGAGAGAGAGAGGGAGAGAGAGAGAGAGAGCGCATGACATCAACTACCCGCCTACCCAACAAAAAATGTCCGAAATTTTTTTTTTTTTTTTTTTTTCTCACGGAAACTTATCCTTACTTATTAAATGATTATGTCGATGAAAGTTTGAGTTAAAGAAAATTATAAATAAAAATTGGGTTATCTGACTGACTGACTGATTGATTGATTGATTGACTGACTGACTCACTGACCGATCGTTTAGTTTAAAAGAAACAATCGAAAAATAATCATTTAATTTTCGATGCATTTTTTATAACTGACTCCAGTACTCCAGTACTTTTGTTTTTTCGCGTTTAAAATTTAAAATGTCGTTTAGAAAATCTTCTTAAAATAAAATTTTTTTTTTTTGATCAAATGTCGGAATATCGAAATCATGATGATGATGATGATGATGATGGTGTCGTTAAAAAATTTAAATCCGCTCAAGATTTTAAAGAATATTTTTTGGATGGTTCGAAATTTGAAAAATGCAGTAAAAATGATTCTTCGGTTAACGATAATAAAAGACGAGCATCGATACCCGCGAATTTAAATAATTACAACATTCGAATTTACAATAGCAGACGATATTCGGAAATTGTGTTAGGACCGACGGTTAGAGTACAACGGGAACGTTTAAGTAAATCAGACACGAACAGTGCATCGAAAATAAATGGAGGTTTAAGTGATACATTAAATAAAAGAATTAAATCTAAAAATCAAATAACTCGCAGTCATAATATTAATAATGATGATAATAATGATGATTTTATCGTTGAAGAAGATAAAAACAATGAAGGAGAAGAAAATGGAAAACAAATATCAAAAAATTTTATTAATCATTTGGAAGAAACGGTCGAAGAAAGTGATGGTGGAATCGTGTACGAAAGTGATGATGATGAATTTGAAGAAAAATATGGAAAATTTAAAGGAACGGATGGGAAAAGGAAAAGTTGGGATAGAGATTCGAATGAAAGCGAGAAAAATATGACAAACGGATACGGAAATGAAAATAAAAACAAAACGAATTTGAAACGTGTTGGTGACGATTTGGAAAATGAAGAGACCGATGGAAAATTTTCATACGGTCGGAAAAATTCTACGGATACTTCATATAGAATTAATATAGACGTTAGATCTGATGCTTTTCAAAGAAGGTAAATGCTGTTGTTATTATTATTATTTTTTTAACGGACAAACGATTTCGAAAACAAACGACATCCCGATGGGGAAGATAATAAGCACAATATTTTATGTTACAGATGTAACGGGGAAATGACGTATGAAGAGAGGAAAAATCATAAGGAAAATATAGAAAACTGCCAAAATAATATAAAAACAGTAGTTTTATCATATTTTAATTTATCTCACACAAAATGGGATCTTGCCAACGTTAATGGGACCAGACATTGGGAAAAAAGATCATCGCGTGCTACAATTCACCCGATATCAAATTCCATATCCAGAGACGTTTTCGGTAACGTATAATATATATTTAAAATTTCCTAATGCCACGACGTTTTAAATGACTTCTTTTCTGTTTTAGGACCAAAAATAAGTGCCATAAGTGATGAAGAAACGACTTCTTCCCCTCATTTTAACGATAAACACGACAACGTTTCTCGAATAAATGACATCGAATATGCTTCTGGGGGTCTTTTGAGTGGCGTTGATGAAGAATTACCTTCTTCTGCTCCCTACAGAGTAATTTTTTTCTACATCATTATCATTATTATTGTTGTTAAACCGACGTCATAACTCAACCCTCATTATTTTTTTTAAATTTAAGCCTCCAAAATCAGAAACGTTACTTTTTTCCGATGGTAAAAGAAGGATCGATATGGTTTTAGTTTACGAAGAAGAAGATTTAGGTGTCATGAGAGAATCCGAAGCATTGAAAAAAGAAAAAAGAAAAAGGTTTAAGGAAAATTTAGAAAGAGAAGGATTAGAATTCGAATTGGAAGACAAAAAGGTTCGTGGAAAACTTTTTTATTTATTTATTTATTTAACTTTTTCTTCTTTCTCTTGGTTCCTCCCTTCATTTTTTACTCATGAGTTTTTATATAAAAGCTCAATAAATAAAAACTTTTTCGTTTTTTTGTTTCCGCTTTGTGTGACGTCATTTAAACTTTTGTTTTTGTTAAAGTTTCAATAAGGCAACCCTTAATTTTTTTTTTTTTTTTGCACGATATAAGAGGGATATCGTGCATTTTCCCCCCCCCCCCCATAAAATTTAATAAATATAATAATGATTACGTTTTCCTTTTTTCTTTCAGGTTTCTTTTGATGAAAAAACATACTTTTTAAAAATTCACGCACCCTGGCAAGTCATGACGAGATATGCTGAACTTATGAATATTAAAATGCCAATCAAAGTGAGTATATAAAAATAACATACAAAAAAAAAAAAAAAGAGAGAGAGATAAATTAAAATAACGAGCACAGTTTTGCTTCATTTATCTATCTATCTACCCATCTCTCTCTCTCTCTCTCTCTTAAACCGGAACCGGAAATGATGAATTATAAGCAGCAACAGCATGATTTTAAATAAATTAATACTGAAAAGTCACAAAGCATGATGATCATACTTTATTTATTCCAGTTTTCTCTTACTGACTGGAACAATTCACAAATTATTTATTTTTTTATATATATATAAAATTAAAATAATGGCGATAATGTACCAAGTTTATTATTATTATTATTATTATTGTAACGTTCTTTAACATATATATATATATAGTATTATATTATTGTAATGTTTATTATTATTTAACATCGAAACATAAAGTAGTATTAATTAATATGCCATATGACGTCATAAATATATTTATACTAAATATTATTTTTTTTTCTTCTTTAAAAAAAAAAAAAAAAAAAAAAAAAATGCACAAAATCAAAAAAGGCTTCACACCACGAACGTCACCATAGATTTTTGAATCAGCTTTTATTTCTTTATGTGTTTCATGCTACACGCAGAGATTAATAACAATTTCAGTGAAATCTGAGGTATGTTATTTATTTATTTATTAATTAAATTTCGTTTTAACTAATTTATTTATTTTTATTTTTTTTTAAAATGTTTTTTCTTTATCAAAGGAAAATCCAATTTTTTCCTTTTCTATATGAAATGTAATTTTTTTGTCCATTCGTTATTTAGAGAAATCAAGGGAAAAAAGAAGAAAATGATGACGGATCGATAAAAGCTTTTTTCAATAAACTTTTTGAATATGATCATACGAGAATACCTGATGAACCTTCATTTTACAAAGCGACATTTACAAGAAACGAAGAAGATCAGTAAGAATTTTTATTTTGCGTGTTAACCTGTCATGTCTTTTTCCTTTTTTCGCGATGGATAAGAATTATTTTTATTATTTTTTTCAGATTTGTCGTTAAAGATAGAGAATCATTTTTCACGGGTGCTCAAAGAAGTCAAATCGTTTGGGAAATATTAATGAGAGCTAAATATGACGTCACCGAAAAGGTTTTTAATTATTTGTCATAGAGTATGACAAACAAACGAAAAACTTGTATTATTACACAATTGTTACCAACTTTGTTTTTTAGGTTGGCATTCGTAGACTTTTAAACGATCAAACTTATATTGCCGCGTATCCTCTTCACGAGGGCGCTTACGACGAAGATGGAGAAAACGGTTTTTTATACGATCGTCGTTTATTATATTTAGGTAAATTTATCATTTCAAAAATTATAAAATCACCTAATGAAATTTCTGTTGGAAAACTAATATGTTAAAAATTAATTATTTTAGAATGGGCAAGACCTTCTAAATGGTTTAAAAAACAACCATTATGGTTGGTAAGAAAATATTTCGGTGATAAAATAGCACTATATTTTGCCTGGTTGGGTTTCTATACAAATATGCTTGCTCTACCTGCCATTGTTGGAGTTTTTTGTTTTCTATACGGTTTGGGAAGTTTGGAAAATAGCGATAACATTCCAGGGTATTCATTTTTTTTTCCTACTTTTAAAAATTTTCTCTTCTTGTTAACGTTAAATCTTTCTTTTTTTTTTTTCAATAGAAATGAAATATGCGATTTGAAAGGAGCTGGAAATTTAACTCTTTGTCCAATGTGCGATAAAGCTTGCAGATATATTAAATTAGGTGATTCTTGCATGTATGCCAAAATGACTTATTTATTCGATAATCCATCGACCGTTTTTTTTGCTATATTTATGTCCTTTTGGGGTAAGTAATCATCCATCACTTCTCAACTCATTCATCAATTTTTTTTTTAAACACTTTTACTTATAATTAATTTTAGCAACAACTTATTTGGAAATGTGGAAAAGACAACAAAGCATTATAGTTTGGGAATGGGATCTTCAAAATATTGAAGACGATGAAGAACCACGTCCAGAATTTGAAACTTCTGTTAAAACGTTTAGAATAAATCCAGTTACGAGAGAAAGAGAACCTTACATGCCGTTATGGAATAAAGCATTAAGATTTTTAGCAACGAGTGCTACCGTTTTATGTATGGTAAGTCAATTTAAAGATTAAGATTAAGATTAACAAATTATTAATTTTTTATTTTTTTGTGTTTTTAGATATTTGTGGTGATCGGTGCTGTTTTAGGAACGATAATTTATAGAATTAGTCTCGTTGCCGTTATTTACAGCGGCGGTGGTACACTTTTAAAAGATCATGCCAAAATATTTACTTCCATGACAGCGGCCTTAATTAATTTAATTATAATTATGATATTGACAAGAGTGAGCCTGTTAAAAATTATTATTTTAATTAAAAACTTTCACTGAATATTTTAAATATCAAATTTATCGTTTTAGTTTTATCATTCATTAGCAATATGGTTGACAAATATAGAAAATCCTAGAACACAAAGAGAATACGAAGATTCGTTTACGTTTAAAATATTCCTTTTCGAATTTGTTAATTTTTATTCATCTCTAATATACATAGCTTTTTTTAAAGTAAGACAAAAAAAAAAATTTTTTTTTGTAAAATTCAAATTTTTATGCAAATTTGCCAAAAACTTGATGGACGCCATGTTGGATTTTTCAGGGAAGATTTTTTATGCATCCTGGAGATACGGCAGCCAGAAGTTCAGAATTTTTAAAATTGAAAGGAGACGTTTGCGATCCAGCAGGTTGTTTAAGCGAACTTTGCATACAATTAGCTATTATAATGATTGGAAAACAATGTTTGAATAACGTCTTGGAATTATTATATCCGTACGACTTTCACTTTTTCCTTTTTAAACCCCCCCCCCTCCCAAAAACAAAAATTCTTATTATTATTATTTTTCTTTATAGAAAATTTTGGAATTGGTGGTATAGGAGAGTTCATAGCAGTCATACGAAAAAAGGTTTTACGAGAAAATTAACAAGATGGGAAGAAGATTATCAAATGCAAGATGCTGGACGTTTAGCACTTTTCGAAGAATATTTAGAAATGGGTATAAACAACAACAAAAACGAGAATTTCATTACATTATTTATAATCTCCATATAGTTTATATAAAAAAAAATCGATCAATTTTAAAATTAAGTTGGCGTGTTTTTTTTTTTTTTTATGTTCTTGATTGATTGAATTTTTTTCTTTTCGAAATTTATTATTAAAATCAATTTAAAAATAGATAATAAAAAATTTGAAATAGTTTTCAATTAAAACGAACGAACGGAAATAAAATAATAAAAAAAAAAATTTCTCTTTTTTTTTTTTATGTAAGTTTTACAATATGGATTCGTTACATTATTCGTTGCCGCTTTTCCACTCGCTCCACTTTTTGCATTTTTAAATAATATAGGAGAAATAAGATTAGATGCTTATAAAATGGTTACGCAATCGAGGAGGCCATTAGCTGAAAGAGTACAAAATATCGGTGCTTGGTATGGAATACTTAAAGGATTGACGTATACTGCTGTCGTATCGAACGTGAGTCGTCGTCGTCGTCGTCGGTTTCATACAGGAAAAATGACCTTGAAATCCCATTTTTTTTTAATTTTCAATTTACAGGCTTTTGTCATAGGTTACACGAGCGATTTTATTCCCCGTATGGTTTATAAATTCGTTTATTCACCGACGAACGATTTGAGGGGTTACATTAAATCTTCTCTTTCCGGTGAGTTTCGACCTTCATCTTTAATTAATACAATTGAAAACTTATTGTTTCATTAAATTTTAGAATTCAACACTTCTGATTATACGGAAGATATGGGAAGTCCCGAAGATGATCCAGATCCCCCGATATGTTATTACAGAGGATATCGTAATCCGCCAAATCATCCGACGGATCCGTATGACCTTTCACCTCAATATTGGCACGTTTTTGCAGCCCGATTGGCATTCGTCGTTGTTTTCGAAGTAAACATTGGAATTCGTTACATAATTTTCATTTCCTTTAATTAAAAGCCGACTCTTTAAATTCCTTTTTTTTTGTTCAGCATTTCGTATTTGCATTGACGGGTATAATGGCTTACATAATTCCAGACGTTCCAACATCAGTGAGAACTCAAATGTTGAGAGAAAATTTATTAGCAAAAGAAGCAAAATACGAAAAAGGTTTAAGGACTCCCGGAGAAAATAATAAAGAATTATTATCGGCTGTAAAAGGTTCTAAACTTGAAACTATATTACGAAGGGGTGATTAATTTTTATTTAACTTTAAAAAAAAAATTTTTGTTGTATTAGGGGATGGAGAGTTAGTTTATTCTTATCCCTTAACCTAATTTAAAAAAAAAAAAAAAGGGGTAAGAATATTATTCGAAAAGGTCTTCTTTTATGTAATCCGACATTTTATTAAAATTTTTTTTTTATAAATTATGTAATCTATAATTTTCAAATAACCGATTTTTTATTATGACAACAGGTTCGTGGGGTAGAAGGTTTAGTAAAATTTCAGATGATGTTGATTCTCGCGTAACAACATTTCGTGGAAGGAAGGAAAGCGGATCGACAAATGCTGGAATTTCTTGAGGAAAATTTAAAAAAAAAAAAAATTGTATATAAATCTGTGTCAAAAAATTTATTATTTTACATACAAATATAAATTTAGTACAATTTTTTTTTTTTTTTTTTTTAAATCATTCATTAAAATATTATTATTATCGAACAAACGGTTGACGAAACAAATCCTGGATAATATAAGTTATGTAATTTTTTTTTTTTGTACAACAATAATGAATTTATTTACAATCTTTTTACCTGTTTAACTCTGACATATTTTATGTTGTTTTTTAGAAGGAGAGCTTAAAAAATGTAATAAATAAACATGATATCAACGACGAAACGAAACGAAACGAAAAAAAAAAAAAATTGTTTGTTCCGTTTGTACGAATGTTGTTGATTGCGTAACTGAAATTTAATACTTAAAACTTTAACAACAGTTCAATAAATTCATTTTACTTTAATGGGAAATGTGTTTTAATAAGTTTTTACATAAAATTTAATTAAAATTTATTTACAGGTACGATCAATAGTTTAAATCATTTTACAGGTTTATCGGAATAAAAAAAAAGGTTTACAAAGTGATTATTGATAAAAAAAAGATGTAGTGTATTAATAAAGAAGATTCGTAGAGCGTTCTTATCACTGCAATACATTTAAATTCAAAGGAAAAAAAATTTTTGATTAGATCCTCCCGCACCTTATTAAATTTAATGATCCAAAATTTTCATAATTACGTCATTTAATTATTATTATTATTATTAATTTTTTTCATGTGTCGAAAGTGAAAATAATTTTTTTTAATATAATGACGGAAACAACAAGAAGCGATTGGATTCAAAGTCAAAATTCATCAATTAATATTACTTGGAGAGACGTGAGCGTTTTTGTTAAGATAAAACAAAGGAAATTTTTCGATAGAAATTCTCACCCTTATAAAAAATTAATAAATAATGTTACGGGATTGGTCAAAGGTGGAAATTTGGTCGTTTTGATGGGTCCGAGGTGAGTTTATTATTATTATTATTATTACTTTTTATTATTATCGGAAGAATCAAACCCCTCGTCATACTATCCAGCATCCTTAAAAATGAAATCTCCTCGGTTTACTCTTATATTTTGTACAATCTTTAAAGATTGCATGATTGTACCCTTCTCCCCCCTCCCCCCATTCCTCCATTTCTTTTAATGTTACCATCATTATTATTATTGAAATCCATAAATATTAATCCGTAAAACATTCTTTACAATTGACCGTTTGTTATTATTTATTGA
This sequence comes from Pediculus humanus corporis, assembly GCF_000006295.1. Classification (NCBI taxonomy): domain Eukaryota; kingdom Metazoa; phylum Arthropoda; class Insecta; order Psocodea; family Pediculidae; genus Pediculus; species Pediculus humanus. The sequence continues at coordinate 18,580 of NW_002987068.1, read as the reverse complement.
ATTTTTCATTTTAAATCGAATCAATCGATAAAAATCGATTTTTCACTTTTATTATTATTATTATTATTATTAATACATCTAAAGAAAAACATAAAAAAAAAAAAAAGTAATAAATAATAATAAAAGCTTTTAATAAATTAAATTTTAAAACGTTTTTTTTATTTTTAGTTTTTGAATGCATAATGGAGGATGCAGATTCGCATTAAATTGTTTTTTTTTTTTTTTTTGAATTTCATTTCGAATTAATGGCTTTTAACCGATTAATAAACAAATAAATAAATTTTCTTTTTTTGTTTAAATTTTCTT
>NW_002987068.1:5774-13274 GCF_000006295.1 Pediculus humanus corporis | reverse complement strand
TTTATAATTTTTTTATAACGTTTGAATATTTAAAACATAAAAAAAAAAAATTTTTTTTTTTTTTTTTACTAAATTAAAATTTCGTTTTGTTTTTGTTTTTTTCTTCTCTTATTCATTTTCTTCATCTTGTTCTAGTAATAAATGAAATTATCGATCGATCAAACAATAAATCAATCAATCAATCAAAATTAAATAAAATTATTTACCGTATGTAACAATAATAATAATAATAATAATAATAATAAATTCGTATACGAGCACGTAAATTTTTTTATTTTTTTTATTGTTTTATCGTTATTTTATTAAATTATTAATTTTTTTTGAATGATTTTTATTTTGGTTTGTTGTTAATAAATAATAAATAATAATAATAATAATAAATAATAATAAATAAATAATAATAATTAAAAATGGGTCAAATAGAATCGAAAGAAAAAATATATTGGGTTAACGATGTTGAAAAAGCCGTACTCATAGCAAATTTCACTAAGAAACCTGTTTTTTTAATGATAATGAAATCATTTTGTCCCACGTGCAAATACATCGAACCTGAATACGTGGAGGATAAAGATTTTCGCGTTCTCAGCAAGTTTTTCGTCATGGTAATAAATAAAAAAAAATTCTTTTATTATTTTTCTTATCATCGCCCCCACCATCACCACAACCACCATCACCATCGCCATCACCACCACCACCACCACTTTCCTCACGACTTTCACGATAATAATAATAATTGATTTACAGGCGAAAAGCGTGGATCAAAAATCGGTCGAAGAAACTTATGCCGTTGATGGTCATTACGTACCAAGAATAATTTTTCTGGATTCAAATGGTAAACCCATGAAACAATTTTACAATGCCTCGAAACCCGATGCCAAATATTTTTATCCTCAAGCCAATGAAATCGTTGCAAGTATGAGAAACGTATTATTCTCATTTTATTCAAATAAAAACGATGATTGATTGAATTATTATTATTATCATTATTATAAACGCTATAAATAAAATCAATCAATAATTATAAATTTTCTTTTTTTTTTTTTTTTTTTTTTGTTAACAATTCTTAGTGAAAACTTCTGTTAAGGGGTGTGAGGGACGGGGGCGTGGGGGGGGGGGGAAAAAACAAAATTATGCCATCCCCTTATTACTTTTCCCAAAAAAAAAAAACTAATAATAATAATAGTAATAATAAGAATAATAATAATAATTTTTAATCACTCTAACGCACTCTTTTCCTCTTTTTTTTCCTATTATTAATATTAATAACTTATTAATTGTTATCTAATTAATAATTAAATTACATTTTTTGTTTTATTCATTATTCGGATATAAAAACAGGATAGGAATTTCCCCCTCTTCCCTTCCCTCCTCCCCCTCCTACCCCCACACACACTCAATAAAGAAATAATTTATTAATCCATTAAATCTTTTTTATCTTTTTTATTTTTTACTTTTTTTACTTTTTTAAACAATTTAAAAAATTTAATTTAATACCAAATAAAAAAAAAAAAAACTGAACAAAATAATAATAGTAATAATAATAATATTAATAATAATAATAATACGTTTGAACATATTAAATAAATATGTAAAAACCCGACGAAATAATTCGACGACGATTCGGTTAAAAAATAAATTTTTACGTACTAAACAAAACCCAATTTTTTATTATTATTATTATTATTATCATTATTATTATCATAGCATTTTCTTTTTCTTTCTTAATCGCAATAAAAAAAAAAAAAAAAAAAAACGCTTTAATTTTCCCGTTAATAATTTTATTTTTTTGTTCAAAAATTTTCACGTGATTTGATTTTTGGTTAAACAATAATAATAATAAACAAGACAAAATCATCATCATCATCGTCACTACCACCATCGTCTTATAATGGGGTGGTGGTGGTGGGGGATGCGATGACGAATGCGAAAACACATAAACATGATTTTATTTATAATAATAATAATAATAATTTGACTTTTCAAAACATCATTTTCTCCCTCTCCCTCTCTCTCTTCCTCTCTTATTATTACCATTAACTACTTTTACTGTCTTTTTTCATACAATACATATTAATAACAAAACATAATCGTCGTGTTTATCAATATTAAATTAACATAATAATTACAAAAAAAAAAAAATTAATTAAAAACACGTGATTTAAATTATTTAAATGGCCATTTTTTTATTTTTTATTTTTTTTCTCATTTTGGAGAGAGAAAAATTACATAATTTTTTTGTAAAAAAAAAAAAAAAAAAATTATTACACACTTTGATCACTTACAATTACGGAATAATAACAAAAATTCACATTATCAAACTTAATAACACTTCCCCTTCCCACTCCCCCCTCCCCTTCCCACCCCCAATTTCTTTAAATAATAATTAAAAATAATTATTAAAATTACAATTTGTTTAAATTTTTTTTGTTTTAATTTTTTTTTTTTGTTATAGATTAACAACTTTAAAAAAAAAAAAAAAAACAATGTTAGTATTATTATTAATAATGACAATAATAATAATAATATTAATAATAATAATAATAATAATAATCAAGCGAGTAATTGATTACGAAAATTTTTTAAAAGTATAATAATTTTTTTTTTGTTTTCAGACCCGAAAAAAAAATTTATTATTTTTTTTTTTTTAAACTACTTTTTCCCTTTTCATTTTCATTATCCTTATTATTATTTTGTAATTTTCATTTTAAAAAAAAAAAAAAAAAAAAAAAAACGAAAAAAACGAAAAAAAAGAAAACCCAAAAAAGAAAAAAGAAAAAGAAAAAAAAAAAAAATTATTTTACACTAAATTTTTTTTTTTTTTTTTTTTAATATCAAATTGTCTATTGTATATAATTATTATTATTATTATTATTATAATAAACTCTTGTTGTAAATAATGCGAGCAGCAGTAATAAAAATATTTTTTGGAAAATGGACGACGACGACGACGACGACGAAGACGACGACGACGACAATAATCAGGCATTGTTGTGAATGCTCAATCGAAATATATCATGTGCACAATAAAAAGAATTTCCAAGTGGTTTTAATACGAACACGTGGTGAAAATCCATGTGGGGGGATCGTTCGTCAGTCTGAAATATTAAAAAAAAAAAAAAAAAAAGAAAAAAATCAATCGATGAATAATCGATAGGAAGTCAAAATAAATACAAAAAAAAAAACCATAAGCGCCGTAAAAGTGTTATTTAAAAAAAAAAAAAAAATTTTGCCTTCTTCCATTATTTGTTTTTTTGTGTGTTCTCTGTATAAAACTAAAAAAAAATTATTTTGTTAAAAAATTATGATAATAATTATTATCATTATTAATCAGGGTGAAATTGTTTAAATGAACTTTGCTTAATCTATAATATTAATTTTCATTTCCATAATACCTGTAAATAATTAAGTAAAACTAAATTTTTTTTTTTTTTTTAGCGAAAAATGTATAAAGAAAAAAAATGTGAACGTGCATCGCATGGTAAGCAATTTTGTACATGAATTTTTTTTTTTTTTAATTGCATAGGCAAGCTCACGTTGTCAAAAGTGCCAAATGTATATATACACATACACTCATGTTTTTTGTTTAATAATAATAATAATTATAAAAAAAAAAATGTTAATTAAAATCAATCTGAAAAAATAATTAGATATAGAAGTCATCAGTGAGGCTTTCACCTACTGTTTAATAGAAATTTCATTTTTCTCAACTCATCAGCAATCATGTAGAGCCAATCTAAACATATCATGCTGAACGAAGAAACTATTTCCAATCGGTTTGAGTACAAACGTTTGTATATAAGCATGTGGCGGATCTTCATCTGTCTACAATTAGGTAAATATATATATTTATATATACATATTTTTCTTCATATTTTAAAATACATTACAATTTTTCTCAAATGTGATATTACAAAAAAAATTAAGAGTTATGTTTTTTTTTCTAATCGAACATAATAATAATAATAAATTCAGATGGTGTGCATAGAGTAAAATGAAAATTAAGCAAAGTTTTTGTTGTTGTCGATTTCATTCTCGCTTAGGGTTTCTACACAAGTAAATAATTTAAATTTAAAACTATATACCAAAGAAAACTTTTAGAATTTTAACTTTAGATTTATATTGTTATGTGATTGATTTATTCTTACCTGTAATTGACCTAATACATTTATAAGTATGCCACCATCAAACATTGGCTGAGAATCAACGGCAGTGATAACTCTACTTATTTTTTGAAATGTTAAACTCTATAAATAAAATAAAATTAATGTTAAGATAATTAAGAAAACAAATAATATTGTACATTGTATTTTATATGAAAATCTTACTGATAGTTTTTCCATTATTTTTGGTCCTCCTTGAATTTGAATACCTTCAAATGTCATAAATGAACTGTCAACCTGAAATTAATGGTTAAAAATTTTAATATTGCAAATGTTATCGTAATAATTGTTATGTTTATAATTTTTTAAAGTGTACACACTTAATTTTTTTTTTTTTGTTACAATGTGGTGTTTTATTTAAATTATTAGTAACCTTTCAATATGTAAAAAGTTGGTATTTTATTTATATGAATGAGTCAACTTATATGCAGGTTAACAAGGTTGAAAAGAATAAAACCATACGTATTACATATTTTTTTTTTTTTATTGTTAATACTAAATTATAAATAAGAGTGAGAGAAAACGAAATGGGTTGTAAAATAAAATAAAAAAATGGTAAAGGAAATGTAAATGTGTGGTATTTTAAATTAATAAGAGCCTTGGGAGGGGAATTGCAGTACTTACGTTGTACATGTTAACTAATTGTGGCCGTTGGGCTGGATCATCGAACATGGCGTAATATTGTTGAACAAAACCTTTTCCTATTACATCGTATGCTGGATTCAGCGTCATTTTTATATAATTATCTAAATCTAATTACAACAATAAGACAGTATTTCACATGAACAAACCGGTGCTTCCAGAAAGAAATTCTGAAAACTGTAAGTTTTACTCTATGACAAAGGAACACACAACTGGCTTTCGATATGTAATTTGATGTTATATACGATAATAACAGACATTGACTCATACATTTACAATAAAATGCAATATTGCATAAATTAATAATTATATTTCTAAACCTATATTATTCGTCTAAATAATTATTATATGTAAAATAAAGTTTTATTAACATCATTCTAACAATTTAAATAAACTAAAAAAATAAAGTTTGATGGTTAATAATAAAGTCGTGTCACAAGAATTGCCATAGAAATAAAATATACATAGATGTAAACAACAAATTTTTAGCGCGAATAGTGTGTTGGAAAATGAAGTTGAAAGATAACTCATTTTTAATTTTTCAATCATTTGATTCGGTTTTGATTTATTTTATATTGTCAAACTCTTTTTAAAATGGTGGTTTTTAAGTTTTATCTTTTAATATTCGTAAGTGTCATTCGTATATGTGTTTTTAAAGAGTGTAGTGAATATTTACAGGCATTCAACTAATTTAACTGCCAAACTGACAAAGCCATTACAACAAAAAAACTGAAATGGGTAAGAATTTTATTTTCTTATTTATAATTTAATGGAAAAAAATAACTCAAACAATTGTTTATATGGTAAGAAAATTAAAATTCTTATTATTTTCATTTGTTTCAATCATTCTGTCATCTACTTTAATATCATAAAATGACTTTTACCTGCACTTAAAACACCATTATTATTATTATTAGTTCTTATATGAAATTAATAATAATAATTTAAATATTTGATTTTCTTCAAGTAGTATTTATACTTTAATTGTATTAAATTAATTTTGTGTGTAAAAAGGTACAAAAAAAATTTAAAAAGCTTTATTTTATTGAAGCCATATATAAATTTGAAAACTTTAATTTTTAATAATTATAGGTTCCAAGTTAAATTATTATTTTTATATAAAACTGATTGAAATTTAAACAAAAAAAAATGATCAGGCTAATTTAGGGATAATAGTATATTGTATGTACATTTAATCAATTTATTTAAAAATAAAAATTTATTTGAATTTTTTACAAGCCATGAGAATTGCATCATGAAATATAAAATAATATTCAATATCTATATCATAAAGTTAAAATCTAATTGATAAATAATTGCTTGAAACTTTTATTTTATGTCAAACAAAACATAAAAAAAACTTCTTAATTAACAGGCAGACAGACCAAATAAATAAATAATAATTGAACAAATGATATAAATTAGTTTTCAAAATAAAAAAAAATTTGAAAGTTTTACCTTAAAATATAAAAATTAAAAATTTGAACAACAACGACAACAACTTTCATATAAGATAGATAAATAAATAGATAGCCTTATATTTGTTTTTTTTTTGTTTTTGACTTATGAGGATTGTCAAGTTAAAAAAAAATTTAAAAATTATATCTCTAATGTAAAACATTTTAGGCATTGTAAATAACCAATCAATTCAAAAAAAAAAAAAAAAAATTACTTTGGCCTTGACAGCAATGAGAATTTTTTTTTTTTTTTAAATTATTATTATTATTTAAGAAACGCTTGTATGCTTGCGGTGGTGCAAAGACGATTTTCGTTTTGTTGTTGTTGTTGTTTTCCAATTACATTATTCATGAATTGCAATTGTTAATTTAAACATTTGTATATATATAAATATAATAAAATTGATTATTGAAACACGTTGTATCGAAGGCGGGGTGGTGGGGGGGGGGGGAGAGACAAGGATTGCCTTTGTCAAGGCTGTCATTTTTTTTGACATTGAATAACAAAAAATAATAATAATAATAATAATAATAATAATAATTAATTGAACGAGATTTTGACTCCTTGCTGTTTTATTTATTTGTTTGTTTGATTCTTTTCAAACTTATTATTCAATACGTTATACAATTTTTTTTTTTTTTTATTACAAAAAAAAATAGTGTTGTCGTGATGATAATAATAATAATAATAATAATAATAATAATAATAATAATAATAATAATAATGATCTAATGGAATTAAATTGACAAATAATTTCTAACAAATTACATGCTAATTTAATTGAAAAGTTTAGTGAAAAAAAAAAATTTTTTTTCGTTCCATTTATGAATTATTTTCTATATCTTGAGTTCGATCAATTATTTCCTAATTGCATTTGTGCCTTCCTCCCTTTAACCCCCCAACCCCACCCCCTTCCCCCCCTTCTAGACCGTTTGGGTATTCCAGTTTTCCATCCATATTGAAATACGATGACTATTTAACAACCTGGAATAAAAGCTTAAATTGCATTTCATATTCGCGTTTTTTAATCGCACACACAATCATAATTAAAATAAGTTTTTAATATATATTATGCCATATTTGGAATGATTTAGAGGGTATAATTAAGTTAAATAAACCAATATAAAACCTGGTATAAAAATATTATTATTAAATTGTGGCCAAAATGAAAATGGCTAAATGCCATTCTCTAAAGTGGAAGCAATTATGGTAATTATTATTTTTTTTTTTCTTTTTTTAA
>NW_002987068.1:2264-5655 GCF_000006295.1 Pediculus humanus corporis | reverse complement strand
AGATATTTATTTATTAATTAATTAATAAATAAATGACATAAATTGTTGACACAAACAACAATCACACGAAACAAACTTATTAAAAAAAAAAAAAAAAAACATTTCAGGAAATACATTCATTTTTTTTTATTATAATTAAATAAAACAAAACTTGACCGTATTTAATAATAATAATAATATGATATAGTTAAATGTTAACATACGTAACATAAATTTTACAAAAACAATAACAACATTAAACATTAAAAAGAAAACAAAGACAAACAAAATGTCGGGATAAAAAAAAAAAAAATTCACGGTCGTAAATTTTTTTTTACATATAATTGCATCGATGGTTTAATTTTATCATTATCATTATTATTATTATTATTATTATTATTATTTATTATTATTATTATTATTATTATTACTATTATTATTATTATTGTTATTAAATAAGTATAACAACAACAACAACAATTACATAAAATTATTAATGTTTTTATTATTATTTACAACGTGTTTATAAAAAAAATTAATTATTTTAAACTGTCGTCTGCTATACAAATAATAACAATTAATGTAAAAAAAAAATCGTGAAGTGATTTAAAAAAAAAACATATTTAATAATTTATTATTATTATTATTATTATTATTATTATTATAGTTAACTATCGGCGGTTTGCATAGACATTGGAAACATAAAGTAATGTCGAGATGAGTAATATTTAACGTTTTAAAAAAAAAAAAAATTCCTCGCAAGTTCAAAATCCTCATTTACGATTACAATAACCCTGACAACGCTTAAATTTAATGTGGAAAGAAAAAGAAAAAGAAAAAGAAAAAAGAAAATAATAAATAGGATTAAAGTGAAATATAATAATCCGTGGAGAACTTAAAACAATGATTTAGCTAATTGAGGGGTTTGAAATTGTATAGAGAGAAAACCTTGTGGCCATTTTATTATTATTTTTTTTTCTTCTTCTTCTTCTTCTCCTTCTTCATCTTTTTCTCCTTCTTATTCTTTTTCTTAGCTAATTCCATCATCCATTTTATAACTTCTCCAAATAAATATACAATTGGTTAATCCTAATACAAATTTTCAAGGTTATTAGTACGAGCACCACATTAACTATTTGTTAAAAAAAAAAAAATACAGAATCCAATTATTATTATTATTATTATTGCCTTACAAACGCCGAAACAAACCAATGGGGTAGTACAAAAATTAATAATAATAATAATAATGTTAATAACATATTACGTAGATATCACAAAACTCATGTAATCCTTTTAAATATTTTTTTTGCCTTTGTTTTCCTAAACTTATAATAATAATAATAATAATTTACGAGTTTTTATTAAATTTATTATTATTATTATTATTATTATTATTATTATTATTATTAAAGTTTTCGTTTTAAATTTCGATGAAGATCAATTTTTTTTTAAATATAAAAATACATATTAGGTAAAAATAATATAAAGCGAAACAAGTCGTCAATTTTATAATTTTTTTTTTTATCGCTCGATGAATGACTTCGTATATTTTCTTTAGAAATATTTTTTTTATATAAAAAAAAATTATTATTATTATTATTATTATTACATTTAGACATTTTATTATTATTATTATTATTTTCGCTTTTGGTCAAAGAAACTTTTAACCTCAATTTTATTAATAGTAAATATTACCAAACTTTTATCACCTTAGCTCTATCTCTCTCTCTCTCTCTCTCTCTTTGTCTCTGTCCTTCTCTCTCTGTTCCTCTCTCTCTCTCTCTCTCTCTCTCTCTTTCTCTTTAATAATTTATTTACAAATTAACGATTTTATTTATTTATTTAAATTTTCTTATACGTTTTAATAAATTAAAAAAATCCTTGGAAAAAAAAAAAGAAAAATTTTTTGAAAGCTACCGCCAAGGATTTTAAATCGGGGGTAGGGAGAGGGAAGGGGGGCGGGGGGTAAAGTCACTCAATGAATCGCCATTAAAGCAATTTAAAATAAATAAATAATTTCGAAACGTTTTTTTTTTTAAATGTAAAACATAATATTACATACTAATAATAATAATAATTACTTACACTTTTTTTTATCAATGACGAGGACAGGGTTTTGTAAAATTCCTCCGCCCCCTCCTCCTTCCTTCCTCCCCTAAAAAAAAAAATCTTTGAAGAACCAAAATCACATAAACGAAATTTTTATTTGTTAATCATGTGATAAAATATAATAATAATAATAATAATAATGTAAAAATAAAAAAAACAAAAATGATATTATCGATAGCCACTTTTATAATAATAATAATAATGTAAAAAAGAAAAAATTACGTTAATAATAATAATAATAATAATAAATTTGTTTTAATACCTTTTAGACATGCATAAGCATACACAAAATTTTTTTTTTTTTATCTTCTTATCAACACACGCGCACACACGCACGCATGTTTTCTATAGATTGGTTTAATTCCGAGTTCATCAAACTCTTTCAATTGATGAAATTTTTAAATAATAAAAATTTATGTATGTTATGTAGATTTTTATATTATTAACGAATATTTTTCGGTTTATAAAAAAAAACGAAGTTTATTTTATATATACACACACTCACATCCCTTTAAAAAAAAATTTTTTTTTGTTTTGTTGAGGAACAAACAACAACCAACCAACATACGTGTAACGAATCATTTTTCTTATGTCAAATAAATCAAACATTGAATCAGGTAATAAAAACTTTTGACTTGTTGTGTTATATAGTCATTTTTTTCATTTATAACATTATTGTTGTTGTTGTTGTTGTTGTTTTATAATGAATAACGAAAAAAAAACTTGTGATTAGTATTTTATTTTTCATTCTTTCTTTCTTTCTTTTCTTTTCTTTTCTTTTTTTATTTTATTAACCGTTGAGAGTTATTTCAGACGTTCATTACTTTTTATTCTTTAATTAGTTCTATTTAAACGTGAATTTATGAAAGTTATTTAAAAAAAAAATTTATTATTATTATTATTATTATTTATTGTGGTTTTAACATTATGTACCGATATTACGATGATGATGATGATGACAAATTATTACGTAACACACACGAGAGAGAAGAAAATTTTTCTCTTTTTTTTTTTTTTTTTTTGTTAATGGTAAATTAAAAAGGGAAAACAATTAGCAAGGTAATTTAAAAATGATAATAATAATAATAACGAATGAAGGTTAGTAGTGAATTTTTTTTTTTTTTTTTCAATATTCTTAGAAACGTGACAATAAAAAAAAAAAAATTTTCGATTCAATTCTTTTAAAAAACAAAAATTTATATAAAAACGTTTGCAAGCTTTTTTCCTTTTTTTTTTTATTATCTCACGGGTTTTTATTATTATTATTATTATTATTATTATTATTATTATTATTAAATGCGAA
>NW_002987068.1:0-1323 GCF_000006295.1 Pediculus humanus corporis | reverse complement strand
AATAATAATAATAATAATAATAAACAATTTAATTTATTTATTAAATTTTTGGTATGTGAGAGAAAATGTCGATAAACAAATAAATAATAATAATAAAAATTAACGTGAGATTTTTTTTGTTTTAAAAAAAAAACGTAAACAAACGGACAAACAAACAAAAAAAGGAATTTTAGTTTTACAACATAGGTCGGCAAACAAACAAACAAACAAACAAATGTACAAACAATTTTTTATTATTTTTACTCGTGTTAATTGTAATTCATTTCAATAGTTTTTTTATTACGTGTAAAAAAAAAAAGGAAAAATTATTTATTTTTGTTTTATTAAACATTAACACGAAACATCTAATTAAATTTTTAAAAACATTTTATTATTATTATTATTATAAAATCAATCAATTTGAAACGTGAAAAATATTACCCGGTATCATTATTATTATTATTAGTATTATCATCATCATTAATATTATCGAAATGTTAAGAAAAAAAAAAGTTTTTTAAACTTTTCATTTTTAATAATTTCGATTGGCCTTCGGGGTAGGTCGCATAAAACATAAAAATTTCTAGAAAAAAACAAAAAAAGAAAAAATTCTTGTTTTTAAAATAATAATAATAATAATAATAATAATAATAATACAAATGATACCAGTTATCGATATATTTAATGGAAAATAATAGAAAGAATTTAAAAATTTTTTTTTATTTCATTTGATTCGATCGAGAATGTTGTTGTTGTTGTTGTTGTTTGTGTTTCATCTCACATGTCTAACAATGCAATTTAACGTCGTATGCCGCCATTTTTTTTATTTTTTTTTTAAAATTTTTAACTCGTTATTTTTATCGATACTTCTTTTTTTACTTCCCTTTTTAAACTCGGTAATTTTTTTTTTTTTTTTTTTTTTACCCGTTGGCAAAACTGTTTTTTTTTTTTATTTCGCCGATAAATTTGAATTCTAACGGATTCGTTAAAGTTCTCACGGTCGATATCGACGACGAGAAAAAGAAGATGAAAAAAACCTGAATTAAAATTTAAATAAAAAAAAAAAAGTGCGTGTGTGTGTGTGTGTGTGCGTACGAATCGTAAGTGATTCTGTTACGCATAAACAAGGTTGGTCACTCGTGATAATAATAATAATAATAATAATTATATTATATCAGAAACGTTAAATTCTGAAAATGACAGTAAATTTAAAACAAGATATGAAAGAGGGGGGGAAAAAAAAAACTCAACACAAAACTTTAATCGTTAACCATTAAAATTTAATAATAATTATAATAATAATAATGATGATGATAATAATAATAATAATAATAATAATAATAA
>NW_002987069.1:1281-10889 GCF_000006295.1 Pediculus humanus corporis | reverse complement strand
ATTGCATGAAATTTACTATACAATTTTATTATTATTATGCTTATTTTATTGCGTTAAGTCAACGCGACAAACGCAACAAACACAGCAACAAAAACAAAAACATTTCAAACATATTGTTATTATTATTCCTTTTGTCCTTGAAAAATTAAAAATATTTTCGAATTTTTTTTCTTTTTATGTATTAATGAAAATCGATTTTATTACCAATTATAATATTATTATTATTATTATTACTTTCCTTGGGGTAATATATTTTATTTAAATAACAATAACAATTTTTTTTGTGATTTATGAGTTGGAGACATAAAAATGAGACAATTTTTTTTTTTTTAATTACCAGTAATAATTTACGGAATTTTTAAATTTACCTTCGCGTTCAATTAATTTTTATTCCTTTGCTTGTTACACACACAAAACAAAAAGTTTATTAAAAAACCGTTATTTTATTTATTTTTTCTTTCACGTGAAAAAAAAAAAACTGAAAAAATGCGCGCAAATTTCGTTAATAATAATAATAATAATAATAATAGTAAATTATATTTGCGGTTTCCATTTTCTTTTTTTTTTTTTAATTTAGGAAACAAAAGATGAAGAAAATTTTTTTTTTTTTGTTTTTTTTTTTCATTAAAGAACCTCCCCGAAATAATGTCGATTATGCGAGGGAAAAAAAAACTCGATTTCCGTTTCCGTTTTTAATAAATAATTTTTTTTTTTTTAAATAATAATAAATTTATTTAAATTTTTATTCGAACGTTATTAAATTCGCAGGTAATCTGTTGATTCGTGAGCAAAAAAAAAATGATATATTGTTATTATTATTATTATTACTACTATTACAGGATATATTGATTTATTATTTAATAATTTTATTATGTTTTTTAAAATATTATTATTATTATTCATAGAAGATGAATTTATTTATTTATTTATTTTTTTTTTTTTAATATGCCAAGGACCGATTTGAAAAAAAAGAAAAAAAAAAGAAAAAAAATCTTACATGGTTTTTTAAAAGGCGTAAAAATTGTATTAAATTAATTTTTATTATTTATTAATAATAATAATAATAATAATAATAATAATAATAATAATAAAACAATAAATAAAAAAAATTTTATTTATATTTCTTTGAAATATTAAAGTAATAAGTAATATAAAATGAAAACGACGACGATGGAATTTAACAACAACAATAATAATAAAAATTATTATTATTATTATTATTATTATTATTATTATTATTATTATTATTATTATTATTATTGTTTTAAAAATAAAAAAAAGCGCAAATTTTTTTCTTTTTTTTTAAATTTAAATTTTTTTTCACTCCGTATTGTCATTAATATGTAAATATTTAGTTTAACGTTGTTATGAAATTCATTTCCGGTATTGGAGATACGCAAAAAAAAAAAAAAAACAATTTATTTAATAACCTTGTTTAAAAGTTTTTTTTATTTTTTTTATTTTTGTTTTTAATGTCAATCGAAATAATAAAAAAAATTTTTTTTTTTTTTTACGCAACATCCGCGCCGCGGATTCAACGAATGATGATTTAATATTTTGTACCGAAAAAAGAAAAAAAAAAAAGCAACCGATGTCGTCCTTCGATGTTAAAAATATTATTATAACCAGAGACAAGAATTGTTGTAATTAATTACGTACGTTATTATTTGTTTGAAAATAAAAACAAACAACAAACAAACAAACAAACGTAATTTATTTACGATAAGTATCATTATCGATTATTTAAAATCCCTTTCATTTACAAAAAAAAAAAAAAAAATTATATTTTATTACAATATTAACCTTAATTTATAATTATAAGTCTATATTATTATTATTATTATTATTATTATTATTATTATTATTATTATTATTATTATTATTATTATTATTATTTTATTTTTTTAGGTCAATAATAATATGTATATATTTTTTTTCTACAAAAAAAAAATTTGTAATTTATGTAATAGTAATAATAATAATAATAATAATAATGAGAATATTATTATTATAATTATTATCATTAATAATAAAAAAAAACCGGATACGAGTTTTAATATTTAAATTTCTTCTTTTTATTTTTTTTAATTGTTTTTCTACAGCCACGTTTTTTTTTTTTTAAAAAAGATTTTCAAAGGATATTTTCGACGGTAAACAAAAAAACAAAAAAAGTCGTGATGATGTAATAATCAACGGTAAAGACGGGAGACGACTACCCCATTAATAATAATAATTATTATTTTTATTTTCCTCCTCTTTCACTTTACCCCCCCTCCCCCGAAATCATTCATTGCAAACAACATTTTCAGGAGGTATTTCGAATTATCTGGAATAATTATTATTAACATAAAGGCGGAGGTTTTTTTTTTTTTATGGTCTAACATCGATGATAAATTAAAAAAAAAAAAAGAAGAAGAAAAAAAAACTTTTTTACGTCGTTTCATATTGAATTTTAAAATAATGTTATTTTATTATTATTATTATTATTATTATTATTATTTTTTTTTTTTTTTTTTTTTTTTTTACAAAATTACTAAATACTTATAGTGAGTGCGATTGCAAAAATTATGACAAAGTAATAAAAAAAAAAAATTTTTTTAAATAAAATATCATCATCATTCTCATCATTCTCATCATCATCATCGGAAATAATATTTTAAGTATTTTTTTTTTTTTTTATTTATTAAGGCACGTGCCAACTTGATGAAATTTTATTATTTTACACCACGTGTGTGTACACGTAATAAGATAATTTAACGAAAAAGCAACAACGAGTCGATCGATTCCCATTTTTTTTTTTTTATTATTATGATATATTAAAATTAAAAATTCACATTAAATTAAAAGTTTTTTAAGTTTAATAACAGAAATATATATAACACGTTAGTTTTTAATTTATCCTCGAAATTATTATTATTATTATTGTTTTCATTTTTAATAACGACAAATTTAACGTAGGATTCGTTTAGACTTTTCCGGAAGGTTTTGTTCTAATTTAGGAATAAATTGTTAAAATGTAGGCCATTCTTTTTTTTGTTAAAATGGTATTAACGATTGTGACACGGTTTCCACGATTATGTGAATCATTTCCGTTTTGACCACCTGATGATTTTCATTCCGAAATTTTTGTTTATTTGTTCATGTTTTCGAATAACATCCGGTTTGTCGTCTGGCACGTTTTCGTCAGGAATACGTTTTTCAACGCGACAAATATTCTAATAAAAATTTTATCATTTTATCATCATCATTATTATTATTATTATTATTATTATTATTATTATTATTATTATTATTATTATTTTTATTATTATTATTATTTTTATTATTATTATTATTATTATTATTATTATTATTATCGTTTTTAATTTATAAACAAAATTTCGTGAATTTGCGAGTAGTGGAAAATTTTTGTAATTCGCTATGATTTACGGGAATTTTTTAAAAATTTATTATTATTATTATTATTATTTTATTGTTATTATCATTATCGTTTACCGTTTGTTTTTTTAATAAAAATTTATTATATAATTTTTTGAATTAAATTTTACGATCAAAAAAAATTCGTGAAAATAATTTTTTTTGATTTTTTTCAAAAAAAAAAAAAGAAAGAAAAGATGATTTTTTTATCTTTGGAAAATTTTCCAGTAATCATTTCGAATAAAATTATTCGAAATCAACGAGTAACAACGAGTTTTTATCAATTTATTAATTAATTAATAAATTTTTGAGGAGAAAAAAAAAAAACGGTAAATCCGACAAAAAATGGTGGCACCAACTGACAGACCAAAAAAAAAAAGAAGACCGGTAAACGAACTTTATAAATATTTATATAATTTTTTTGTAATCTTTTATCAATAGTTTAAAAAAAAAAAAAAAAAACAAAATTCTTTTCTACGAATAAAAAAAAAATTCTAATTATTAAAATCGT
Source organism: Pediculus humanus corporis (assembly GCF_000006295.1). Lineage (NCBI taxonomy): Eukaryota > Metazoa > Arthropoda > Insecta > Psocodea > Pediculidae > Pediculus > Pediculus humanus. The sequence goes on along the minus strand of NW_002987069.1, from coordinate 6,961 downwards.
ATTAAAATATTATTATTATTATTATTAATAATAATACGAAACGGTTATTCAAAAGTCAAAATTTAAAAATTAAACAATAAATAAATAAGAAAACCTGAAATTTTTTTTTTTCGATGGCAACCAACAAAAAGAAAAAATTTTCTTAAAAGGTAGAAAAAAAAAGTTGCGCAATAAAAAAAGAGAAGAGTGAGAGAGAGATAGAAATATCTGCGAGTCATATATTAAACAAATTGATAAATCGTGAACCGTAAAAGGAGAATAATGAGCTTCAAACCTTTGGTAATAAATCAGAAGATTCTAGAAAAAAAAAAAAAAAAAAAAAAATTAACTCCGGTAGAATTGATAACGTATTTACCGATAAATAAATAAAAAAAAAAAATTTTTTTTTTTTTTCAAAGACGTGTATATACCTGAGTACCTGAATACCTGAGTATTTGTTTATTTCCTTTAAAGACAAACGTTATTTATTCGTCGTGAATTGTTTATTATTATTTTTTTTTTTTTTGTTATTTCTTCTTCCACGTTTATTTCAAAAACAAATTTTTTATTTACACTTTTTAGATTTGAAAAAATTAGTGAGGCAGGCAGGCGCGTTTTCTCCAATTCCTAAATAATAATAATAATAATTTTTTCAAAAAAAAAACCGGAAATGATTTCACTTGTTTTTAATCGTTTATCGACCGGTTTTTTTTTAAAACTATTTAATTATAATGATGATGATAATGATGATGATGATGATGATGGTGGTGGTGGTGATGGTAATCGTATTTCGTAGGTTTAATTAGTTTGTTATGATGACGTTTTTTTTTCCTTGGAGGGCGGGGGGGTAAAATAGACAAGAGAGAGTGTAAACAAGGGTACACAAGAGCTCAGGGGTAATGTTTAAAAGGTTGAGAATCCTAAAAATCGGTTTGTTTTTTTTTTTTTTTAAACCGAAATTTAATTATCAATCTTGTTTTTTTTTTGGTTAACGTGACTTTTTATTACCTTCAAGGATTATTTTTTTTTGACTGTTATAAATCATGCGTGTGTTCGACCCGTGACTAGCGGGTCACACGTGGCTCACGACAGTTCGACACACCACTATATCCACGTTATCTAGCTAGATAATGTGAATTGTGTTCGTTTTGTAGCTTCTTTTTTAACTTTTTTGTTTGTTTCGGGGGTTTTTGGGAGGGGGGGGAAAGTTATCAAATGGAGAAAGATATTCGATACGAAGGGTCAATAACTTTTTTTTTTTTTTTTAAGTGTTTGGATTTTAAGTTGCAAAAAAAAAAAAACAGTGATAGAAATAAAGGATTAAAATTATTTATCGTGTAACTAGAAAAAGTTTTATAAAATTCATTCTTCAACTTGTTAAATTACTATATAATATCCTCATTCTAAATCTGTTGATAAATTATTATTATTATTTTTTGTTATTACCAACTGTGATGATTTTCTGTGTTGTGGTTCCCTGCCGATTTTTTTTTTTTTTTTTTTTTAAAAACTCGATTCCTGTCATTCATCATGTCGATTATTTTAAAAGAGAAACTGAAATAATTGATGTGAAGCAAAAAAAAAAAAAAAAAAGAAAGAAAATTTCAAATAATTTATTTACGTAACTTTTTTTTTTTTTTATAAACTTTGTACCATCATAACAACCGCGTTCTCACTCCTCCTTTCTTTCTTTCTTAATAACAATTTGCAATTATGGCTCCTCTTCCGATTAATTCTACGTGATGGCAATAATAAAAGAACACCGATCACGTCTCGATACCCACCCAAATGGTAATCGAACATTTATATTGACCAGGTAGGAGAAGGTAAATTAGAAGACGTGGTCAAGGACGTGGCAATCACTTTCCATAACCAACCACAGTAAGTGTGTGTATGTGCATGAGTGTGTGTGTGCATGTCTGTGTATGAGATGATATTGATCTGAATCGTTTGCATCAAGGTGGGCGCCTGAAAATAATTATTGGAGAAAAAAAAAAAAAAAAACGGTTTCAATTATTCGTCTAGGGATATTTTTGGAATTACGGGTGGCACCATTGTAAATTACGTGCATGCAATCCCCGTTCGTATTGCACTTACAAAATTTTCTTATATACCGTTACGGATAATATTATTATTACTATTTTTTCCCCTCTTTTGATTAGATAAATTATGTCATTTTTAATAATTCAGGCTACCGTTTTCGACATTTTTGTTTTTAATAATTTTACAAAAAAAAAAATCAATTCAATTAAATTCACAAAATTTGATTTTTTTTAAAATGGCGCCTAAAAATTGTTTAAATTTTATTTACATTTTCATTAGAATAGTTTTAAAATTTATTAATACCCTTTAATGATATTATTATTATTATTATTATTATTACTATAATTTAAATTTTAAAAATTAATTTTATTATTTAATTACCAACTGTTATTTTTAAATACATCATTATTATTATTATTATTATTATTATAATTATCATTATTTATTTTTTATTGTTTTTGTCTCAGCGGTTATTTATTATTATTATTATTAATTTACAGTTTAGATACCCGAGGCTATCTCTCTCTCTCGCGCGCGCTTCGTAGTAATTAAATACCACAAAAAAAAATAATAATAATTTTTTTTTTTATTGTTTAACGACGTCGCTTTCGTGTACGTCACCACCAATACCACCACCATCATCATCATCATCATAAACAATTCATTTTCATTTAAAAATTTTCCCGACGTATTTTTTAATTATTGTAAAACAATTCCATTCGTTTTTCGCAAAAAAAAAAAATTCTTTTTTTTGTATTTAGAAAGTTTAGATACGTGCTCGTGAAAAAAATTATTTCAATAATGGCGGCGACGGGAAATCAATGATTTGTTATTAAATTTTTTTTTTTTTTTTTTATTGCGGATCATTAAAAAATTAAAAAATTATTATTAAAAAAAAAAAAAATTTTTTTTTTGTACGTTTCTGTAAATTAATTATTTACGAGATGGAAAAAAAAAATATGCAATAAATGGAAAGTATTTTTAAGACGTTTTAATATACGATGGACGGTATAAAAAAATTACAAAACATCATGTTGTGATGATAATAATATAAAAGATTTTTAATGGCGCCGCTTTCTGTTAATACGTATTGAAAAAGAAATTACTAAAACTTATATCATTATTATTATTATACTAATGACGTTTTAAATAGTTTTTCATTTGAATTAAAATGAAAAAAATATTAATAATAATAATATATAAATTACGCTGACGTAAAACGAATGGGGATATTCGGTCAAAATTTGCTGCCGCCATCACAATCACCGCCATCTTTTTTTTTTTTTTTTCAAATGAATTAATAAACGTAAAAAAGTAGTCGGAATCGAATGAGTCACACACACACACACACACGCATACACATACACATACAACCACTATAAGAATGGCGTAAAGATTGTGGTGATAAATAGGAGTGCCATAATTCCGACCCTGATAAATGATGATCGTGGGTCCGCATTAAGTAGCACAAACGTATTAAATGATACCAACCTGAAAAAAAAAAAAAACCATGAGAAATGGAGATGCGAATGAAAGTGAGAAAGAGAGAGAGAGAGAGAGAGTGGGAGAGAGAAAGATAGACCAAGGTTATATAGGGTATTCATAGTTTATAACGTATAAAAATTATAAATTTTCCTTCTATTTTGGTCCCCATTTTTTTTTTTATTATTTAAATTAATTATTCAAACAATTTATAATTACGTATATTATTATTATTATTAATGTGACGTCATAAAAAAATAATAATATTTAAATAATGTATATTTTCTTTTTTCACGCCGCTTTTTTTTTGTTTTTAAATAATCAAATCATTAATCAATTTGAAATAAAAAAAAAAAAATTTCAATTAATTTACATAATAATAATAATTATTAATACATAATTTATTATTAATTAAATTTTTTTTACGTAGAGATTTAAAGTGCGTAATAATAATAATAATAATACGACGAGTGTAATAAAAAAAAAAAAAAAAAATTTCAAAATGTTTTAACCAATAAAAAATTTTTTATTATCCCCCATTTTTTTTTTTTTATAATTACGTTATACAAATTATTATTATTATTATTATTATTATTATTATTTATATTACAATCATCATTATCATCATCATTGCAAATTTTCTTTTATTAATGAAAATTAAAGTGAAAAATTAATTTTTATTTAAAAAATTTTGCAAAAGAAAAAATGAAAAAAAAAATTTTTTTTTATTATCGATGACACCGCCAAAGTCGTCGTAATTAATTTCCAGTTTATCAAGTTTATTTTATTTATTTTAATAATAATAATAATAATAATAATAATAATAATAATAATAATAATATTAATTGTAATGTATTATAATATTATTACGCGTGGAAAATAAAAAAAAAAAAGGCCGTAATTTCGATGACGATGATGATAATAATATAAAAATCAAAAAAAAAAAAAAAAATGTAAATTTTATTGTGGTCGGTCATAAAATGAATAATTTTACAATTTTTTTTTTTTTTCTTTCCATTTTTCCTTTTTTAAGTAGACAAAGGAAAATTTTCAATGTTAAAAACAATGCGTTTTAAAATTTACCAGAAGAAACAAAAAAACCGTTATCATTAAATAATTTTTTTTTTTTTATTTTTGCCGATAAAGTCGATTTTATACATTTTAACTCGACTTCTGACACGTGAAAAAAAAAAAAAAAAAAAAAATTTACGACACGAAAATCGTAATTTCTATCACTTTTATTTTTTTGCCCCCCTCCGGGTGTTCGATTCGAGAGTTTTACAAAAAAAAAAAAAAAAATCCACATACTATAATCATCATTATTATTATTACAAATAGGAAAAAAAAAAAATTTTGAATTTATCACAATAATTGCCGAATGAACGGCAATTCTTTGTTCTTAACGGATTTTTATATTATAACAAAGAACGTGATATTATTGTATATATTTCGTGATATTCGGTACCTTGATACCTTTTTTTTTTTTATATGTAATTATCGGCGCATATATCGGTAATACAAAAAAAAAATTCAAACGCTTCCGGTGAAAACATTTTTAGTTATAAAAATTAAGTTGTCGTCCTGTGGGAAAAAAAATTGAACGGTTCAAAAATTTTTTTGTTTTTCGCGTTTATACGAAATTAATTTTTTTTCGAATTCTTTTTCTTTTAAAACAATCAAACAAACAAACAAACAGACAAACGAAAAATATATGTATATATTAATTGAGCTTTAAATCAATCACAATCAGTCATCATCATTAAAAAAAAAAAAAAAAAAAAAAGGTAGCATAACGGTATATTTCTAAGATTTTAATGAGTTTTTTTTTTGCAATAAAATCAAACAATAACTAATAAAATATGGCGGACATTGATAATGTTAATTAACTTATAGGTTATGTTCGGATTTTGTCTCTACATATAAATTTTACTTTTATTATATATCCCCCGATATATATTGGGAAAGAATGGGGGGAGAGAGAGAGGGAGGGTAGGGGTTTTTTTATTTACTAACCACGTCTATTTATTTATTTATTTATTTTTCAAATATTTAATAGTTACAAAATAAACGTATAATATTTGACATTTAATAATAATGGAGAAAGGATGGATGATTATAATATTATCTATCTATCAATTTTTTTAATTTTAATTTTATTTGTTATAAAAGAATTTTT
>NW_002987069.1:0-1164 GCF_000006295.1 Pediculus humanus corporis | reverse complement strand
CAAAAAAAAATCATTTCATTAAGGTGTTTAACACGTTATTAATTTTTTTTTTTTTTTGCGTTTTACAAGAAAAAAGAAATCATGACAATTCGACGCCATTTTTTTATGCGAGAAAAACGAAAACGCTTCGAAAAAAAAAAAAAAAATTATTTATTATTTTCGTGATGACATAATATAACAATCGAAAAACACGTGTTTTATTATTATTATTACTTTTTGTCTGTAAATATATGTGGGAAAGTTACTTAATAAGTGATACTGCCTGCCGAAATCGTTGTGCATTTCATTATTACTTAATTCATATTGAATAAATGTAATTAAATGAGTGGACAAAGGCGGCGTGCCTTGCTTGACGCCGAGGTTGCTTCTCTACCTGTATTGAAAACCCAGTTTTAATAAAATTAATAATGATTTATAAGCGCAATAATCACCATCATCATCATTATCAATAAAAAAAATATTGTTGTTACGGTGGAAGTAGGGGGGAGGGGAGAAAAAGATGACGTAAATGAAAATATTTGTTTTTTTTTTTTTTTATTAATGATTAAATTCGTAATAAGGTTGAGATTACAAAAATTAAAATCTCACGTATAACGGATGTCTTTAAGGCGGATGGAACACCAAACGACATTGACGACCGAACTCGTTTGAAGGCTCGTACCTAAAAAAAAAAAAAAAAACTGCAGAACGATGAAGAATTTACACAATAAAACGTATTAAGAATGGGGGGGGAAGGGAAAAGACAAAACACACACAAAAAAAACAGGTTTTTTCTTTTTTTTTTTTTTTTTTTCTCCTAAAAATAGATTATATTGATGTGGATTACTGGCCAATTGACCGTGAAGAAATTTAATAATTTTTCTCACGATCGTTTATATAAAATTTTTTGTAAAATAACAATCTATTTCCGCAAAAAGAAAAAAAAAACAAAACGGACGGCCGCACGTCTGCCCGTACCTGAAACAAAAAAAAAGAAATTACGTATAATAATAATTGTGTAACGCATCATTTACTCACGTTTATATTATATTCCAACGTAAATAAATATAAATATATAAATAAAACTCACAGTATAAATCAATTTTTATAGTTTTATTGATTATTATTATTATTATTATTATTATTAAGCTATAAGTACATAATAAAAAAAAAAAAAAGTCATTC
>NW_002987070.1:127528-130940 GCF_000006295.1 Pediculus humanus corporis | reverse complement strand
TAAAATTTTTTTTTTTAAATCAAATGTAAACATGATGATTTTAACATACTATTATTATTATTATTATTAATGTTACAACGGAAAACAACAATTTATTATTTCATAATAATAATAATAATAAATGGTCATTTTCCATTTTTATAAAACTAATTCTTAAAATTATATTATTATTAACTTAATTAAAACTAAACTTAAAATTATAAGGAAATTATTATTATTAATAATATGTAAGAATAACAAACAATAACAGACAGACATTTTTTTAAAAAAAAAGAGGAAATGATAATAATAATAAAAAAAGATACAAAAAAAAATGAAAACAAAGGAAAGAAAATTTAAGTTTTTCGCGATAATTTTGAAAAAAATAAAGAAGCAGTTTTTTTTTTTTGTGTTTTCTTTTAGTTACTTATAATTAAAAAAATAAATTAGAAAATTATAATTTGACTATAATCACGTAAAAAATAAATAATTATTTTTATGTGTGTGTACGGAATAGAAAAAAAAATGTTAGAGAGAGAGATAGAGAGAGAGAGAGCCCATTTAATGTGATTTAGTCAATTTTTGATATTTTTTTTTTAAATTAATATTAATAATAATTAAAAAAAAAAAAATTCTACTCGATTTTAATTTATTTTGCGATAAAAAACAGGTTTTTCCAATAATAATAATAATAAAAGAACTCTGTAGAATGTTAAAAAAATTAAATTACATTTTAATCCCCTTGAAAAGTTATGTTAATACCCGTTTAAATGCATAAAGCTAAAAGCACGCCATTTTGTGTAATAAAATCAACAAAAAATTATTTTTAATTTACGTATTAAAATATATGGGAATCCCCCCCCCCCAGTTATTCGTTAATATATATTATGTGCTAATTGAAATTATTTTAATAAATACAATCGGTGCAAACGAATAATACTACTATAACTTTTTTTTAAAAATAAAATATCATCCAAAAAAAAAATTATGATTGATTTACCCCACCCCACCCCCACCCCCGCCCAAGTCAAGAAAAACCTGTGATTTTTACGGCAAAATAAAAATTTTTAAAATAAATAAATAAATTATTAACTAAAACAAATAATTTACACATTTTACTGCTACTTTTTTATTTTATACACATGAAACGTGTGGAATAAATTTGCAAAATTTAGCACAACACTAAAAATAAATAAATAAATAAATAGTTTCACAAGCAGTTTCATAAAGAAAGGCAAAAAATGAAAGTAAAAATTAACTAAAGAGAGAGAGAGAGAGAGAAAAACCTTTCAAAAGACCAACATATAACAATATTAATAATAATAATAATAATTTATAATAAGTATTATTATTATTATTATTTAAATTAAAAGCATCTACAATGAACCCGAATTAATAAAAAAAACATTAATTTAATTATATATATATATATATAATCGAATCAAAAGCGTTCAAAAATGTGTGTATTCAATGTAATAATAATAATAATAATAAACATTTAAAAAAATTTGCACAAAAAAAAAAAAAACTACAGCGTTAAAATAAATAAATAAATAAAATTTTCATACGACATAATGGAAAAACTACTTTTCTTATTTTTCTTTTAAAGCATAATAAAATACAAGTTATTGATAAAAAAAAAAAAAAAAAAGTCAAAAGTTAGTCTTTGAAAAGCTTGTAGAAATCAAAAATAAATAAATAAATAAAAAGTGGAAGTTATTAAAATAAAAATAAATAAAGGTACATAATGGTAAACAAATTTTTTTTTTTTTTTTTTTTTGTACGTTTTAGGTACGAAGAAATCGACAACAAGAAACGTCGTTACCCAGTATATTAAAAAAAAAAAAAAAAAAAAAGGTGCTACCATTATAAACAGAAGAATATTATTATTCTGTTTTGTTCTGTCTTGGCAAAAAAAAATTTTTTTTTTTTTTTTTTTTTTTTTTTTGTTTTATGCTAGTATCATGCACACCTCTATTTTTCTCCCCTCAACCACGGTGCCGTGAAGACGCTCTCGTGCTCGCTCCGCATCAGCACTATTTGCGAACGTAACAAAACCGAATCCCTGCATGCAAGACAGACAAAACATGCATTATAAACCTGCTTTTTTTTTTTTTTCTTTCTTTTTTCTTTTTTTTTTTTCACAGTAAGCTATCGCCACATGTCAGTAACCAATCAATCAATCAATCAATCAATCAAACAAATAAATAAATAAATATGTATATGTACATACATAAACACATATGTATATACATATATATATTTAAGTACATGTAATAAATATTATAAAGTTATATATGAGCCTACACACACTTTTTTTTTTTTTTTTAATTAATAAAACCATTTCACATCATGGGCGAAAGCTAATGTGCAATATATTGGCTTAGTAAACAAAAAAAAAAAAAAAAAAAAAAAATCGTGCAACAAAAAATTATATACGTGAATAATAATAATTAATAAATATTGTAGTAGATATAAAACATTTTTTGTTTCTCTTCTTGCTATATATAAAAAAAAAATTATGTTTGAAAACCAAACACCTTTAAAAAAAAAAAAAACATACAAAAATAACATTAATAGTATATGCAGCACAGTAGTAGTAAAAAAAAAAAAAAAAAAAAAACATTACAGCTTTTAAAGATGCTGAACGTATTAAATTAAAAATTATTATTATTATTATTATTATAATGATAAACAAAAGGATGTTATAAACAAAAAAAAAAAATTCGTTGAAAAATTTTCTGATTGAATCACAATAAAAAAGGGAAAATTCGAATTTGATTATTTTAATTGAAATTATTTCCGGTTTGACAAAAACACATCCTCTCGAAATTTTAAATACATGCAAATTATTTTGTTCACGAAAGGTTTTTTTTTTTTTTTTTTTACAAGGATTTAAAACAAAATTTTTAAAATTTTTCATTCCATTATTTTGAAATCATTTACTACGTGACTATTGACAATTGAGACAAATTAACTAAGAGAAAAAGGTAAAAATAAAATGTTTCTAAAACATTTTCAGTGGGGAGGGGGTTACAATTAGGGGGGGGGTGGTGGTGGTGGTAAAATAAAAATATAAAAACGAATAAGACGCCTTCGACAATTCATTTGACATATACTTTTCCATAAAATTACTAATAATAATAATTGATATGGTTATTACGGACAATTAAAGTAACAAAAGCTCGATCACCAACAACAACAACAACAACAAAATGTCGACAAAAAGCTAACAAAAGCCGTGAAAAAGAAAAAAAGCTAAAAATACTCAATATGCATTATTATTATTATTATTATTATTTTCCAGAATTTAAAAACTATTTACAAGGGTTTGACACGATGGTATAAAATCTATTAGTGCGTCTTATACGATTTATAATAAGGTATAAAATAAGGCATACATAATTACGAATAATACGATATACCTAACTAT
>NW_002987070.1:121219-127255 GCF_000006295.1 Pediculus humanus corporis | reverse complement strand
TATGCCAAAAACCCATATCAAGATGCCATAAACAACAAATATATGTTTGTGTATATATATATATATGTATACGTATGTAAGAGAGAGAGAGAGAAAAAAAATGCCGGGCAACTTCTTAAAAAAACTTTAAATTTTAAATGTGACAATAAAAGCGGAAAATAAAAAAAAAAAAAACATAAAAGCAACAATTCATATTAAAAAATAGTCGATGTTACAATAAGAAATATACAAAAAAAAAGTCAAAATCTAAATTTAAAAAAAAAAAAAAAAAAAAAATTTGAAATTTAGGTAAACGCAAGAGTAAAAAAAAAGAGGAGGAATGACAAACAACAATTTCTTTTTTTTTTTTTGGTTAAAAGAAAATTTCATCGCTTGAAAATTCAAAGCTTGGCAAGGTTTTTATTAAAACAAGGGAAAAAACTCAATTGATAATTTCCATTTAAAAAACAATTTCTGGCATGGTGAAAATATTGTTACTATTTTTTTTTTTTACTAGTGAACGCAACATAATATTCCTTCGTTTTAACGGTAAAATAACACATAAATAAATAAAAAACGAATCAAGTCAATTTTTTTTTTTTTTTTTTAAATAATAATAATAATAAGAAGGGGGTCTTTTTAGCCAAGCTTAAATTTACTAGAATCCCTCCCCCTATAAGTAAAAATTTATAAACGCTTGCCTTTTTCTTTTTTTAAATTTAAAAAACAAAATATATAAATAGTAATAATAATAATAATAATAATAATAAGTATAAATTTAAACGACGAGAATATACACGAGCATAAAAACTTAATAATAAAATGATGATAATTAAAATGTTAAAACTTTTCTTTTCTTTGTTAAAAATTTAATTATTTTTTTTTTTATAAACTTTATACCAAGAGATTTATTTTTAATTTTTCTCAGGTATTATTTTAGGTTTTTTTTGTTGTTGTTAAACCGATTAAAATTCTATGTAAAAAATTTAAGAAAATTTAAGAAAATAAAGGAAAAGGCAAGCGTTAAATAGCATTTTTTTTCTTATTAAAAAATTACACAGAGGAAAATTTTATTTGATTTAAATGAATACATTATTTTTTAAAAAAAAAAAAAAAAAAAAACCAAAAGTATTTTTTTAAAAAATAATAATAATAAATTTTCTTTTAAATTTAATGATTATGTCGTTTCATACAAATTTAATACAAGTTTTTTTTTTTTTTTTTGTACATAATGTATTCATTTTTCTTTTACGATTATTTTTACGTGGAAAATTGAATTACCTTCTTTAAGAAAATAAAAAAAAAAAAAAAAGTAAATTAAATTAAAATTTCCTTTAAATTAAATAAAATGGCAAAAAAATTTAATTTATCTCATTTTACTTAATTTAAAGGAGAAAAAGAAAAGAAAAAAAAATTTGTTATAATTCGCATTATGTTGTACAAGAAGTAAAATTCAATTTCCTTGAGGAAAAACTAAAAAAAAAAAGGAAAAAAAATTTACCTTAGATCCTCTTTCGTTAAATATTATTTCGACATCGAGAATGGGACCAAATTGCTATAAAAAAGAAAAAATATAATAATAATATTAGTTTAATTCATTCATTCATTCATTCATTTTTTTTTCAATGAACATAATGAAAACTTTTTTTTTTTTTTAAATAAAAATTGAATTAAAAGTGAGTTTCAAAAAAAAATGCATTTTATAAATGATTTCATCATAAAAAATTTTCAAGAAATATTTTTGTATAATTATATGGAGAATTGCCTATAAATTAAAGGGATTAATTAACCTAAAAAAATCGTGAAACATAAGAATTTGAGTCATTTCTTTTAATATTTTCCAAGTAAAATTTTACTCGAAAATTCAAATTTTTTTTTTTTTTTATTTTTACTTAACTCACAGTAGTATGTGACAAATAAAAAATTAAAATTGTTAAAAAATTTCTTACCCCAAACATAGCTCTTAAATCTGGATCTCTAAATCGAAATGGAATATTTGAAACGTGGAGCCTTTTCGGTTGCCCCACACTTTTTTGAGGCTCAGGAATGGTTATAATTGGAGTTGTAACTGATGGTGTTGTCGTAGGTGACACAACTGCTGTATCACTTTCAGGTTCTGTTTGCTAAAATTTTAATTAATGGTTTTAAAACATTAGTAAAAGTTTTTTAAAACAATAAAAAAATAATATAAGTTGTAAATTAACATATTATATGTTTTTTTTTTTTTTAACGAATACAATAGAAGTAACTTTAAGCTTTTTTTAAACAATGGAAATATTACGAATCAGTGTCCAATTACTGTTTAATAATTTCATATGTTTATGAATAATAAAATAAATGCTTGGAATACTTAAAAATTAAAAAAAAATCTTTTTATAATAAATTTTATCACTTAAATGTTTACTTACTATGCTAACATTCTGTTGCTCTATTCCATTTGATGTCATTGTAGCTGAAGTGAATGATGAAATCCCAGTTGAAATAGATGACCCTACATTCGATCCCTCTTTTACTGCATCAGTCTTTAAAGGCATTGTATCTCCATTTTGAGTAAATTGAGAGGTGGTGTAAGGGTTTACCCCAGTTTGAACCATTTGCTGTAATTTACAAAAATTCATGAAAAAAACATATTGAATAATTTATTTTTTGTTTTTCATCACAAAAAGGCAACCTCCCAAACGCTGAAATCGTTTTGAACAAATATTTAAATCGAGTTTAAAATAACATTTTTTTACGAAACATTTTTTACATATTCTTTATTAATGAAATATGATATATTAAATGTTACATCATGCTTTAATTAATTTTAACAAAAAAAAATTTCCTATTATCACTTACAGGGTAGAACATCCCTTGAGGAAGAAAAAATGCACCTGTACCCCACAGCTTGGCAAATGTATGAAAGAATTTAAACTTGTGAAATTATGATCCAGCTGCATTAAACAGCTATTAAGTTTTAGACACAGAAAAAAAAAAAAAAAAAAGTAATAATGATACAAAACGAAAAAACCAATGTAAACAAAAATCATTAATCATTATACTGAATGATTATAACAAAAATTGCTTTCATTTTTTAAACAAATTAATATTAATCTTTTTGAAAATTTAATATTTTTATTTGTTAGTTTAAGTATAAGCAAACAAAAAACCTAAAATGTTATACATCTAACGATATTTTTTAATGTGAAGATTTCTCAAACGAATACAGATCTAAGGCAAAATTTTTGTTTTTAAAACGATAAAAGATTATTTTAACTAGATTATTTTAATATAATTAATTAAATGAAACTAAATATTGCCTGGGAAAATAAATTTATGAATAAAAATTAAAATTATTTATGAAAGTACACCCTAAATACACCCTAGTACATTGAATTTCATTAGATATTTTCCAGTAAAACCATAAACTAAACATAAAATTAAATTAATTTTGATTAAAAAAAACATTTGTATTAATATTAAATTATGTTTTATGTGTGTTAGTACTTATGAGTTTTTTTTATTTACTGAGATAAAAGAATAAAAACAAACGAATATAAAACAAACGCCAAATCCGTACTGTTACAATGTTAAAAAATTTCGAATTTTTTTTTTTTTTTTTTTTTTTTTTGATAATTAAAATTAATATTCAAACCTGCACAATTAATACATTAACGATGAGAAAAACGATTATATATATTTTCAAAAGTCAAATGCACAATATTTAAAAAAATAAAATTAAAATAAATATACATTAATAATGTTACCACCTAGAAATTAACGTTTAATAGGGTAATGCTTGGATAAATTGAATGTTTTCCTCATGCAGACATACTTCTTAAATCGTTTAACTCGAAAAAACCGAAACTTCACATAAATTTTAAAAAATTTAAATTTATAAATTAAAAACCTATCATAAAATTTATAATAAAATATTAATATTACATTTGAAAAAGCCCATTGAAAAATTTATATTGCTCAAAATTAATTTTGTGTATAAATAATAATTTCATTGTTTATTTATCCGTCAAGGGCGGAAAAAAAAAAAAAAAAAAAAAATTAATATTCATTTAAAATGAAAGCATTTTTTATTTTTTACGCACTCTTTTTAATGAAAAAAAAATATAAGTTAAATAAAAAAAAATTACTATTTATTCATGTACTGAAAAAACTTGTGAAATATTTTACCAAAAAAAAAACTAACAAAAAAAACTACTAAAACGAAAAAACATGGCTGCGACAAACGTTCACCAAACGATCCCAGAAATTAATGAGACTAGAATAGCTGCAAGCAAACAATGACGTTACAATGTTGGCCTTAGAGAGGACGATGGTATTCAGTTTTTACCGGAAACGGAATTACACGATTTGCCTAATATTTAAATTTCTTTCTTTTTTTTTTTAAATTATGTTGATTGATTTTTAAAATATATATATATAAATAAAACCATTTTTCAAATTTGAATATTCTACATTATACATTATCAACTTAAAAAATCTTTTTTTTTTTTTTTAAAAATTAGAGAACGCCATATATAATTTGTAGACATATAAAGAGAACTGACCTCCAAAATAAAAATGAATTTTTTTCATTTAAAAATATTTGACAAAACAAACTTACCTTTTATATTTTTACTGAAAAAATTGATTATGGTGAATACATTACAAATATTTAACAAATTTTTAAAGGAAAAACTAATTAAAATCGAAACCGAAAATGAAAGCCTGTTTTAAATGGCACCGAGTTCGTGTTTATAAAATATTTACCATACATTTTTATTATTATTATTTAAGTGTTAGAAAATTGATTATTTAAACAAAAAATAATAATAATTTTAAAATAAAATTTTTTTATTTGGTCAACATCCCTAAAACCTCGTAAACGTGATAATATTTTGTTTATGGAATTTTTCATTCATGTGTTAATTTCAATTTATTTAATGAATATACTTATGGTGAAGCAATCAAAATTAAATAAAAATGTAAAAAGATTATTAGTTTTTAAAAAAAAATAACGACTGATTATATAACTTTTTCGAAAGAAAGTATTTGAATAAAAAAAAATTTGACATAATTCGTATTCCTCAATTCGAATTTTTTTTTATAAGTGAACTTAATTATTTTTCATAATAAAATTCACGTACCCAAATCAATGAATTAATTTCTTTCCAATCGTTTTCAAGTTCTTTTAACAACAAATACTTGGTTTGGTAAGTGTCGTAAAATGGTGGATCATTATCAAATTGTGGTTTAAAAGAAAAAAAATTTTTTTTCATAGTAAGTGGAAGTCATTAAAGTTAATTAATAAAACGGTTACAATAATTTTTAAAAAATTTCCCCTCCCTGGCGGCATATTTACGAACTAAAAAAAAAAACGTAAAAAATATTTTACGACTTTTTTGACTGGGGGGATTCAAAAAAAAAAAAAAAAAAAGTTATAAATATCTCAAATAATTTTCAGCCAACTGCATAAATTTAAACAAAAAAAAAAAAGAAAACAATTTCTCGTAATTTGTTTTCGTTTGAAATACTCATATAAAATAATAATAATTAATTACGGTGGGGAAAAAAAACAAAATTAAAATTTCATAAAAATTTTCTTACTCTATGATTTTTCTAAAAAAAAAAACGTTAACTGAAAAAAAAAGTTTTTTCTTTCTTTTTTTGTTTTTAAATTTTAGAAAACATTTGAGAAAAAAAAATTTTTTTTTTAAAAAGAATTATTTGTACATAAAATAATTTCGTTTCATTCAAGTTAACCCACTTAAATTTAATAATTTATTACAAAAACTGTTTCAAGGTTATTAAAAAAAAAAAAAAAAAAACAAAAGAATTTCGCTTGTAGGCAAGGGTGTGAATAGGGTTACAAAACTTTCTGTTTTATTTATTTATTTTAAAAAATTATCAATCAAATTTTCAAATGTAATTTTTTTTTTAAAACAAAAAAAAAAAAAAAAAAAAAACAAGTTGAAATCGTTAGGCCAAATTATATTTTACACATGTAGGTCAAAAATAAAAATTTATACATCAAGGAAATACGTTATTAAGTAATTCAATTTTACGTTAGGTACAGGCTAA
>NW_002987070.1:114344-120496 GCF_000006295.1 Pediculus humanus corporis | reverse complement strand
TATAATCAGTCTAAATATAACCAGTCTACAAAAATATAACTAAATTATTGTATAATAAATAATGAGGTAAAAATTATTATTGTGCTCGTGATGTGAAAATTCATTTCATTAAATAAAGATTAAATAAAGTCATTTCATTTAATGTCAGTTATTATCGGCAAAAAAAATATTTTATTAAAGTTTTGTATTTAATTTTCTTTTTAAATCTTGGCGTATGGCTTCCATGAAATCATCAGTATTAAGATACATTCCAGGTTTCACTTTAGACATTCCATGAATGCAAATTGCCAAATCTTTTGTGTATTCTCCTCTTTCAACACAATCAATGCAAGCCTTTTCGAGACTTTGACTAAAGACATCTAATTCGGGAAGGTTGTCTAATTTGGCACGATGACTTAAACCCCTGGTCCAAGCAAATATTGATGCAATAGGATTTGTTGAAGTTTCTTGTCCTTTTTGATGCATACTGAAAAAAATTTTAAAATATCAAGTTTTGATTTGTTCATCTATGAATAATACTGGTGTAAATTTGATAGACTTTTTTCTTGGTGTCAGAAGTAAACGTACCGATAATGTCTCGTGACGGTACCGTGAGCAGCTTCGGACTCCATTGTTTTACCATCAGGACACATTAAAACAGACGTCATGAGACCGAGGGATCCATAACCTTGAGCAATGATATCAGACTGAACATCTCCATCATAATTTTTGCATGCCCAGACAAATCCTCCAGCTGATTTAAGAGCTTGGGCCACCATATCATCTATCAGACGATGTTCATACCATATTTTTGCTTCTTCAAAGCTTTTTTTGTAATCTCTGTAGAAAAAAAAGTAAAAATGTTAAAAAACTTATTGTAAATCATTCGAGATATTTATTACATAAAATTTTTTTAAACAAAATTTTCCGATTGTACATTACAATTTGACTTACTTTTCATATATTTCTTGGAAAATATCCTTAAAACGTCCATCATATTTTTTCAGAATAGTATTTTTTGTTGATAAATATAAAGGCCATTTTTTTTGTAAGGCAACTTGAAAACTGGAATGAGCAAAATCCTTAATACTGTCATCTGTATTGTACATAGCTAAAGCCACCCCAGAATTTTTATATCTAAAATCAATAAATTAATAATTGACAAGAATTCTTAACTGTAGAACCTTCAATTTTTAAATCTTATGTAAAACAAACCTGTAAACATCAATAGTTTCCTTTGCTCCTCCATCATCAGTAAAAACTAATTGTAGCAATCCAGGTTTTGTAATAACAACATCTTGAGCTTTATATTGATCTCCATGAGCATGCCTACCAATAACAATAGGATTTTCCCATCCAGGAACTAATTTAGGAATGTTTTTACATAAAATGGGTTCTCTGAAAACAGTTCCTCCTAATATGTTTCTAATAGTTCCATTTGGACTCAACCACATTTTTTTAAGATTAAATTCTTTAACTCTCGCTTCATCAGGTGTTATTGTAGCACATTTAATTCCCACATTGTGCTTTAAAACTGCATGAGCAGCATCAATCGTAACCTGATCGTTAGTTTTGTCTCTATTTTCTAATCCTAAGTCGTAGTACAAACATTCAATTTTCAAATATGGAAAAATAAAATAATCTTTAATCTTTTGCCATATAATTCTTGTCATTTCATCTCCATCCATTTCAACTACAGGCTTTTTACATTCTATTCTACTAGTTTGAGAGTCTAAAAGAGATTTTATTTATTATATCACATTTATCATTAATAACAACTTAAGTTAGTTTATTTTCTTAATTAAGAAAAAGTTTATTTAAAAACTAGATAAAAGTAATTATTTACATACAATAATAAAGATAATGAGTTTGAGTAAAACTTTAAAAATTATATTAATTATATTCATATTTGTTTCCATTTTTTGATATTTCATATTTTTAATTAAATAATAAAAATTAGAAATAATAAATAATTAAAGTTATATTTTTCAGCTATATTCTGAAAAACTAAAAATTAAAAAAATTCCAAAAAAATTTAGGGCAAAACATAAAATTTTGTTCTTTTCAACAAGTTACTAGAATTAGGTAATAGTCAATTAAATTTTAATCTATGAATTTAATAGATAATGATTAAACTTTTTAAAAATTTATAAAGATTACGAATATTTATTTTATAGTATTTATTTAAAAAAAAAAAAAAACCATTTTCGTAAACCATAATAAGTAAAGAATAAATTTAAAAAAAAAAATTACGTTAAATTAAAGCCATAAAAACTTTTTAAAAAAAAAATGAATAATAAAAATTATCAAAAACTTTTTAATTCTTATGAATTTTTAAAAAGTTAAAAAAAAAAATAAAAAACGCCTTTAACCCTATGTAAAAATTACAACTATTCAAAAGTTAAAAAACTCATCAAGTTTTAATATTATTACTTACAATTTCTTTTAGCGGCTCCTTTAGCTGTTTTTAAAATATTATTATAAGAATTACAAAATTGCGAAAATTTTTTAGACATTTTCTTAAGATATTCGAACAAATGAAAACGCTTAGAAAACAAATAGAATACTTTGAAATAAATGACACACGAGGAGTGTAAACACAACTTTATAACCGAATTAACTTACCAAGATGGCGCTTTATTCGATTAAAAATTGCTATACTGTCAAGATTAGAATTAGAGATTAGAATTGTTAGTTTCTATATTATAATTAACGATTAATTTAACGAATCATAAATCATCAAAAACATTCGTTTAGTTAAATTTTATTAAAAAATAATAATTAAACAATTAATTTATTCATGTTTTAAAATACAATTATAAACATTAAATAAAATCTTTAACAATGTAGAAAAGTCGTTAATAATTTTTTTGCGAGAATAACGTTTCATTAAAGTTACAGAATACTTTAAAAACCTTACTTTTACTTTTAAAAATAATCTTGATAATGAAAATTGTAAAGAAATTTAAAAAATTGATTTTAATATCAAAAATAATATTGTTCATTTATTTCATATAATTAACTTGAGCATAATTAAAAATTTTTCAAATAAGTATTTGGATAATTCCTATGGTGTATTTAATATTTTGAAAATAAACAAGATTTTTTCTTTAAAACATTCTTTGAAAAAAAAACACAAATTTAAAATATTTAACTTGTTGTATAAAACAGTTATAGAATGTATAAAATAAATAAAAAATATAATTATATGATTTAAATTATACTTAAAAACTTCTTATGGTATTTTTATTATAATACGATTTTATACTTAAAGTTAAATTTTATTAAGTTTGAAATTCTGACATTTCAATTGTTAATTATAAATTTTATCACTGCATTACATTTTTTTTTTTTTTTTAAATGATTTCCCCAATAAGTTTCATCTCTAAAAGTGCAGTGTAATTTATAAAAAATTCACATTAAACAAAAACGAGTAAAAAATTTTGGTCAAATAAAATAGGATACCTACTAAATTTTTGTTTCGACCCAAAAATACAAAGATCCTCAGTGTTGAAGTAGTAAAAGATGTTTTTTTAATTTTGTGGAAATAAAGAAACAATCTGATACTAGATGGCATCAAAATCTCATTTTCTTTTCATTTTATTTTATTTTCCTAAAAAAAAAACAAAAAATTAATTGACATTTATTTTAAGCAAAAAATATAATTTTTTTTTGTAAGGTGATTATTTAAAACTAAATTCGTTATGGATGATAAAACGAATTAGAATTCCAAAAAGTTAAACTTTAAAAGAATAAAAGACAGTGAACGATACTCACTTTTTTTTTTTTAATTTCTTGATTATCTGACTCGGGTTTATATTTTGCTCCTAAACCCAAACCTTTGGGCCTTAATTTAGGTGAAACTGTTGAAACTGTCCTAAAAACAAAATATAAGAATTTATTAAAATCAAAAAATACATAGTATGACCCTTTAATTCGATTAAGTAAAAAAGCTAATTTTTTTTTAAATTTCAATTATTTAAATTTTTGACTACCTGGGTTCTTTTCCTATACCAGCATTTTCTTTCCATCCCATACCCCTTAACATTGCAAAACCAAATTCACTGACTGGAACTTGGTCATAATCTATAGTAGATTCATTACTCAATTCTAATTCCGATTTTGATGTTTGAGCTATAACAAAATCGCTACAATTTTTTTTATCTTCATTAGAATTTTTTATACTGCTCAGGATTTCAGCGGCTGCAATTTCATCAGCAGTCATTTGTTTGTCTGTCTTATTATCTTGTGAATGACCATTTCTATTAGAATTATCTTTATTATCTTCGCTGCATTTAACATTTTTATTTTGTTCATTTTTTTTTTCAAGCTTAGCTGAAATTCCATTAAATGTGTTAGAACTAATCATTGGTATAACTAACATACTTTTTTTTGATTTTTCATTTCTAAAAATAAATTTATCATTTTAATTTTTATTTACAATTAAATTTCCTTTTACATTATTAACATAACCAATAATTACTTGTTATATTTTAAAATAAGTTTCAAAAAAAATGTTTACATATAATGTAAATATAATGCTTTTCATTAAAAAAACAAATATGAAATAAATGAATTCAGGTTTAGTAAAAGATATATAATTATCTTTCATTGCATTTTAAAACAATAACAATTTTTTAATAAATAAACATAGTTTTAAAGAATAAAACTTGGCAAACTATTAACATCTGACAATAATATATTAAAGTTATTATACCTTTCTTTAATTGCATCTTTTTTTTTATCAAAACAACTGATATATTCTATTTTTTCCTTTTCTTCAACATTAGAAACTTTAGCTATGGATGGTTTTTTCGTTTTAGAAAATGAAAAAGAAATTTTTTTATTATTGTCACCCATTTTATCAAAATATGAGTGTGTTATTACTCTAAAATTAATTGAAAGATTTCAACAGTTAACACAAGTCATAGAGTAATAACTAAAGAATTAATTTGATTCAATTTTGCGGTAAATTTTAAAAGTTTTTTCTTCTTTGGAGTAAACAAGTTATTTATAATTTCGACATGGCTATAAAATTTTTAAATTTATTTAACGAATATACTTGAACACAACTGAAAATGCTACTAAAACTTTAGAAAATTACAAAAAAAATTTAGTTTTGCCGTATTTAAAAATTAATTTATCCTTTTTCCATACTTTTAATACCAATAAAAATTTTTTTCATAAAAGGAATTAATTTGAAAGAAAAGGACATAGAGTAAAAAACAAAAATGGATGATTAACTTTTGTAAAATAAAGAAATAAAACATGTAATTGTGAAAAAATTATTTTTCTTTTTTTTTTTTGTTTCAAAGTCAAAAATTAATTTAAAAATATCTCATTAGCAAAAAAAATTAATTTTCCAATAATTTTAAATTGTTTTAACACATTGTTTATTTGTAATTATTAAAAAAAAATTACAATCAAAAAGATTTGTAAGAAAAAAAAAAGGTAATAGATGAAGACCACTGTTCAAAAGAAAATTATTTATTTATTTATTAAAAAAAAAGAAAACGTTATCACTAATTTTAAATTTGAAAACAAAAAGTCATGGCAAGAGTGTGTGAAGAATCTGAAATCATGCAGATGGAATTTATCGAACTCAATGTTTTTTCTATTTTTAGTTTCTCATCTTGTTTAATTCTTTGTAAAACACACCGTTTTTTTTTTTTTTTTTAAGAGCTCTTTTATTCCCCAAAAATCATTTATTTTATTTTGCAAATATTTTTTCTGTTTTATTTCTGTAAATTTGTTGAAACTTTATAAAAGTAAAACAAATTTTTTGCAAAAAAAAAAAAATATTATTAACAAAAATTGTAACACCATAAACAAAAAAATCTTAATTTAATCATTTATCATATTTATTATTTTTAATTCTTATTATCATCTTCTAAATTAACTTTTTAATCTATAAAAAAAAAATTATTCAATATCCTATGATTTAATTTTAAAATTGTTTTTTTTTTCTGAACCGATGAGTTAATCAATTTTTTTTTTTTGTTTTATTTTTACCCTATTATGAAACTTTGGTTTTATGAATCAAAACATAAAAAAAAAAAAAAAAATATTTTAAAAGTTAATTTAAAAAAAAAAAATTCGGTTGTTTCTCTCTCTCTCTCTCTCTCTCTCTCTCTCTCTCTCTCTCTCTCTCTCTCTCTCTCTCTCTCTCACAA
>NW_002987070.1:92734-114233 GCF_000006295.1 Pediculus humanus corporis | reverse complement strand
TTAGAATTTTTTTTTTATTTATTTATTTTGACTAAAGATTAAATTAAAGAATTTAATTTATATAAATGGAAATATAATATTTAATAAAAAAAATTATTAGTACCATTAAAAAAAAAAAAATTCTATGAATATTTGAAAAAACAAAAAAAAAATACACGTGGAAGTTAAAAATAAATAATTTTTTTTTTTTTTTAAATTGAAAATTAAAAATCCCCATCGTTTTCAATTATCACATAATTATTTACTCGGTTTTTTTTTTTTTATAAACAAATATAAAATTCGAATTGAAATTTAATTTTGATTATTAATTTGAACAAATCGATTATTTTATTCCATAGATTAAATTTAAAATTTTGACCGTTAAATTATCCGACGGTATTATAATTACTATTTCATTCTCCTAATATATTTTATTTATTTATTTATTTTTTTAAATAATTTGAATTTGGGTAAGTTAAGAAAAAATTTAAACAAATAAATTATCCGGTTTAATGAAATTTTTTTTTTAAATTTAAATTTAAATTTTTATGGTAATTTATAAAAAGAAAGAAAGAAAGAAAAAAAAAAAATTTAACGGTTTTATTTTATACTCTGTGGTAAAACGAAAAAGAATAAAAAAAACTTATTCGAATGCCACAAAAAAAAAAAGGCAATTTAAAAAAAAAAAAAAAAAGTGTTGCCAAAAACTAATATTGGTGTTCGGTTTAATTTATTTATGTTTTTTTTTTTTTTTTATTTTTTTATTTTAAACTAAATTTTTTTGTTCCCAATCTTACGATTTGCTTACTAAATGCCATTGTTAATAGAATTTTATTTTAAAAATAAAAAATTACACACATTTAAATAATTATGTCTTATTTTTCTTTTTATTAATATAAAAAATATATTTTTATATCAAAAACTATATGAATGAATCGTTATTATTATTTTTTTTGGTCTTTTTCTCATAAATTCCAAATAGCAAAATCATTAAATTAAATTTAAATGAAGGATGCTTGAGGGAGGAGGGAGGGTGGAGGGTGGAAAGAAAATAAAAATTTTGATTTTTTTTTTTTTTTTAAATGAAAACTCCGTTTTTTTAAAATAATAATTAAATAAATAATTATTTTTTAATTATACTCCCTTAATTTAGGGTAAACTTGAAGTTAATAAGGAAATAAGTTCATTGTCCCAATTCCTTAATCGTAATGAAAAATATTTTAAGAGATCAAGGTCGGAGTCGATGACGTTGTGATCGCTAATATGCGAGCCATTAGTCACCATTGAAAGCTCTTCTTCCATCATTGCTTTCTCTACTAAGACTATTTCGAGATCCCCGTCTGCATTTTGACCTCGCTCCACCTAAAATGGTAGATCAAAACAATTTGTAAAACCTCATTTGATTGGTCGATTACGAGAGCCAATCACGAGAGGTTTTACAAACCCGGATCACGTTGCAGATATTTATATTTGCTTGGTTCCGTACCTCTCATGACAGACAGCCTTTCAAACGTAAGTGTAAAGCACGTAATTAATTTTTTTTTTTCGTTGAATTTCAAAACCTCATCCATGTGACAGTTATGAAAAACTATTATTATTATTATTATCTCATTATACGTTAATACTTTTTTTTTTTTTTAAAAAAAAGTGTTCTTAAGTTCATTTTTTTTTAGTAAATTCAATTGGATTTTTTTTTTTTTTTACGTGAATAAATTTTTTTTTTTCGATTTTCAAATTTTCAAATTTTCTTTTTTTTTTTTTTGCTGCTGAAAAACGTTAGTGATAGTGAAGTTATTCGAATTTAATTTTTTTGTGAACGTAGAGTGAATAAGTAATAACGAAGGCCCTCATTTTTCTTTTTTTTTTTAAAAAAAATTTAATTTTTTTTTGTATAATTTATATTTAATAATAATAATTTAAATTATTATTATTTATAATTATATAATAATTTATATTAGGGTAATTTTATTCGTGATCGGTTAAATCGGTGAAATCTCTAGAAAAAAAAAAAAAAATGGATGCGCGCGTTTTATCTATCTATGCTTTTTTTTTTTGTCTATCAATTTTTTTTTCTTTTACCTTTAATTAATAATTTAAACGAATAAGTGAATTAATATTTATTTAATTAACAATTATTAAATTATTTTTATAATAAAAGCATTTAATAAATAAATAAAACTGAGTGTCGTGTACATAATTATTACATAAATTTAGTAAAAGATTTTAATTGTTAGGATGATGATGATGATGATGATAATGATGATTTTCTATAATTTACTAAAAAAAAAAAAAAAAAAAATTAAACTGAAAATTTTATAAAATTTAATTTTGCCTTATAAATAAATAATTAAATAATAATAAATAAATAAATAATTTAAAATAATAAATAAATAAATAAACGTTAAAAAAATTTAATAAAACAATTTTATGAGTACATAATAATTTAAAAAAAAAAAAGTTATTAAAATTTTTTTTTTTTTTATTTAAATAGATTTCAAATTTTAATAAGAGTTTATTTATTTATTTAAATGGCTTTAAAAATAATTTTAAAAAAAAAAACAAATCAATAATAATAATTAAGTTATTAAATTTGAAAATTATTCATCAGAAAATAATATCATGAAGAATTTAAATAAATAAATAAATAATTAGAAAAGATAAAATAGAATATTATTAATAATTTAATAATTATTTTAATATTTATTAATTAAAAAAAGTTTAGTTTATTAAAAATTTAACTTAAGAGCACTTGGAAATTAAAATAAAAATTAATTTAAATAATAATTAGGATTTATTTTAGTTTTAATTAAATAATAGTAATAATAAGTATTTTATTTAAAAAATTTTATTTTTTTGTGTTTTAATTTTTATAGGAAGGGTTTTGGGCTTTATAAACTCCTTAAAAAAGCCCGTTAGTCCTCTGCCAGAAAAAAAATATATATATATATATATATATAAATATATATTAGATAATTATTAAAAATGCCGAAACCAGTGCAACAAGAAGGAGAGGATCCCGATCCCACTCCATATTTGTACGTTTCTCTCGAACAAAAGAGAATCGATCAATCGAAACCATACGATGGTAAAAAAGCCTGTTGGGTCCCAGATCCGGCGGAGGGCTACGTGCTGGGAGAAATCAAAGCCACAAAAGGAGATATGGTCACGGTCGCTGTTCCTGGCGGAGAGGTGGGTCATGGTATAACCCTTTCGAAAAAGGATTTTTCATTTTTTTTTTTTTTATATCGAAATTAGGTTACTCTATAATCGACGGGAATAGGAAAAATTTTTTTTTTTTTTTTGAACTATAACAATTCTCAGAGCTAAATTTAAAAATAAAAATAAACAAAATAATAATAATAATAATAATTGCCAAATGGCAAAATTTCAAATTGATCGAATTACATGTAAATAAAAGTTTGAAATCATCATTCGCAATAACTTTTTATGGATTTTTTCAATACGTTCTTAAAAAATTAAAAATAATATCGTTATAATTTTTTGTTTTTGTTTTTGTCGTTGAAAACATGAAATGACTCAAATGATTAGAAAATTTTTTGATTTATAAATTATCAGAGAATTAATTAATAGAATTTTATTTGATCAGGTAAAAACATTTGAAAAGGATCAAATAGGTCAAGTAAATCCACCGAAATTCGAAAAAGTCGAAGATATGGCCGATTTGACTTATTTAAACGAAGCCGCTGTTTTACATAATTTAAAATCTCGATATTATTCAAAACTTATTTACGTAAGTATTTAAAAACCAGATAAATGTAAAAAAATTTTTTTTGTTTAAAATATAGGAAAAACAATTCAAGAAAGATCAAGTGGCGCAAGTAAACCCACCTAAATATGAAAAATGTGAAGATATGTCCAACTTAACTTATCTTAATGACGCGTCTGTCTTGTATAATCTTAAGCAAAGATATTATCATAAGCTTATTTACGTAAGTCCCAGAGACCATAGGAAATCTTTCCACTCTTTTTTTTTTTTTTGTTAGTTTTTCACGAAAACATTCGCAACATTACGTTACTCATTTGCTCATGATTAAAAAGGCAAATTCATCAAGCCGAAAATCTTGTGCTTTGGTTGCGAAATGAAAACCTTCAACAATTATTTTCCTTTTGCACTTTGAAATTTTTCTCAAAAAAAAAAAAAAAATACCTCTAAAATAAAACCGTTTTTGTTTAATCCCCCCCAAATATAAGTCACTGGGACAGACTTATTTTTGATTTGTAACATTAAAAAAAAAAAAAAAAATGGTGGTACTTAACCATAATCGTTATTTAAATTTTTTTTTTTATTTTTTTAAAAAAGATATGTGAGTGTAACCACACTAACGGTTTAAACCTTTTTTTTTCGTTTACTACTAATTAAATTAATTAAATTTAATGATGATAAAAATTTTTATTTTATAAATTAGACATATTCTGGTCTTTTCTGTGTCGCCATCAACCCTTACAAGAGGTACCCCGTTTACACGAACCGTTGTGCTAAGATTTACAGAGGTAAAAGGAGAAGCGAAGTTCCTCCTCATATTTTTGCCATTTCTGATGGTGCCTACGTAAACATGTTGACCAGTAAGTTTGTGCCTTTTGTTGTTCGTTACTCTCAAAAAGTACCTGATGTCAAACAAGAAATTAAAACAAAAACAAAACCTTTAATTACTTTCAGACCGTGAAAATCAATCTATGCTTATCACTGGAGAGTCTGGAGCAGGTAAAACTGAAAACACGAAAAAAGTAATTGCTTACTTTGCAACCGTTGGTGCCAGTACAAGTAAAAAGGATGAAGGTTCAAAGAAAGTAAGTTTATAAAAGAAAAACAAAAAAAATTTTCAACTTTTAGCTGCTGGATTATAATAAAACGAAAAATTTTGTTCAAAAGGGTAACTTGGAAGATCAAGTTGTGCAAACCAATCCGGTACTGGAAGCTTTTGGTAACGCTAAGACTGTCCGTAATGACAACTCTTCCAGATTTGTAAGTTGATCGAATTCTTTTCTATTCCCACGTCACCGTCATTAGTTTCTAAAAATTGTCATTATGTTTTTTTAAAGGGTAAATTTATTCGTATTCACTTCGGTCCCTCTGGAAAACTTGCTGGAGCAGATATCGAAACATGTAATTATATTTAACCATATAAACATGTATTAAAAGTTTTTGGCAAATGATAATTATTTTGTTTTTAATGAAATAATTTTTCAGATTTGCTTGAAAAGGCTCGTGTAATTTCCCAACAATCTTTGGAAAGATCTTACCACATTTTCTACCAAATGATGTCTGGAGCCGTACCCGGTTTGAAAGGTATGTGAAAAGAGTTTTTTTGAAAAAAAAAAAAAAAAAAAACATGGAACCTTGGAATAATTTATCGGACATTAAGAGATAGGTATTGACAATTAAAATGAAAACTTTTTACTACCTAAATTTGAGTGTACAAATTGTCTGGAGCCACGAAAATAATTTTTCTCTTCCCCGTCGGTATATCTGGTATCTGGAAATTTCTTTTTCAGAAACTTTTTTTTAAAAAAATCATTCAAATATTTAAAATGTAATTTTCTTTTGTTTTTTTTTTATTCCCCTTTTGATGGGAAAATTTTTTACTTTATTTAGCCATGTGTCTCCTTTCGGATAACATTCAGGATTATTATTTCGTATCCCAAGGAAAAACCACCATCCCTAATGTCGATGATGGTGAAGAATTGATTCTTACTGACGTAAGTCAAGTTAAACTTGACAAAAGTTCACGTGTCTCAAAATTTTTTTTTGTTTTTTTTTTTCCCCCGTAGTTTTATTTGATGGCATTCTCACGAAAAAAAAAAAAAAGTATTTTGACTTTTACAAAAAAATGTGACGGATGCTTCTTCCTTTTTTTTTTCATACTTCATACTTCAAAAAAATTTTGATTTTTTAATATTGTAACTTTTGTAATTGGATTTCAAAAAAAAAAAAAAAAAAAAAAAAAAACTTGATTATAATTTTTTTATACCACATATGAATACAAATGTGGTGAAACCATAGGTATAAAATTTTGTTTTTTGTTATTATTATGTGAAACATGAGGACATTTCACGTAGTTTTTGTGTTTTTTTATTATTATTAGTATTAATTAATGATGTCGACGACAAGAAAAACGACAAATTTTTAAATTATTTTTACTGGATTTTTTAAAAAAAACCTTTTTTTTTTTGTCAAAGTTACTCTTTTGTACATGACGAAAACCTTTTAAAACAGAAAGTCATGTTATGTAATTATTTATCCTCAGCTATGTGCCTCCTTTCAAATAACATCAACGATTATCACTTCGTTTCTCAAGGAAAAACAGCAATACCTGGAGTAGACGATGGTGAAGAAATGTTAATTACTGATGTAAGTCATCATTATCAATTCATTTTTTGCTAAAAAAAAATATAAAAAAATATTTGCGTTTGTAATGATTTACTGACCTTGTGTGTACCACGTGAACTTTTTTTTTTTTTTTTAATTTCTATGATTGAAAATTTGTGGGAAATGAACTTAATAAATTAATAATAATAATAATAAAATTACAGCAAGCTTTTGACGTTTTGGGTTTCACCCAAGAAGAAAAGAATGACATTTATAAAATTACAGCCGCTGTTATGCACATGGGTGGAATGAAATTTAAACAAAGAGGACGAGAAGAACAAGCTGAAGCTGACGGTACCGAGGTATGTTTTTTTTTTTTTATCAAATTGTTTATGTTTTAAAACAACGACAATTGTTTAAAAACTTCTTTTTTTGCAAATTCAGGAAGGTGACCGTGTAGCCAAGCTTTTGGGAGTTCAAACTGATGAATTGTACAAAAATCTTTTGAAACCCAGAATCAAAGTCGGTAATGAATTCGTCACCCAAGGTCGTAACAAGGACCAGGTACGCTCTCGCATTTTATAAAATATATTTATTATTACCGCTAGATATTGATTTTTTTTTTTTTTATTAATGCGTTTAGGTTTCCTACTCTGTCGGTGCCATGTCAAAGGCCATGTTTGACAGATTATTCAAATGGCTCGTGAAGAAATGTAACGAAACCTTGGACACCAAACAAAAAAGACAACACTTCATTGGTGTATTGGATATTGCCGGTTTTGAAATTTTCGACGTAAGTATTTCGCCAAGAGACAAAAGTAAAAGAAAAAAAAAAATATATTAATTTGACAAAAAGTATAAAAAAGAAAATGGGGCGAAAGGATGAAGACAAATATTTTATTTTTCCAACGATTTGAAATTTTTTTTACCTAAAATTAGTTTTTTTCAGCCTGAGAAGAAAATTACATAATGTGGCTGCTAGAATGAAAACATTTTGCGATTTTTTCATTGTTTGTTTTTTTTTCCAGAATCTCGAAATTATTTGTCCAGAAATTATTATTATTATTTTTTTTTTTTATTATCTTTTTGAACATTTTCCACGACAATTTCTTGAGTCCTCATTCAATAATACCTTTTGTTTTAAACTACAGCAAAAGTTGATTTTCTTCCCTTTAAATTCATAATACCAGTCGCATAATAAATTTAATTACTATTCGTATAGTTCAACGGTTTCGAACAATTGTGCATCAATTTTACTAATGAAAAACTCCAACAATTTTTCAATCACCACATGTTTGTTCTTGAACAAGAAGAATATCAAAGAGAAGGCATTCAATGGGCTTTTATTGATTTCGGAATGGATCTTTTAGCTTGCATTGAATTGATTGAAAAGGTAAAAAATAAAATAAATCAAGAGAAGATTCGTTTCGTCTGCCTGCCTGCCTGCCTGCCACGTATTGAGCATCGTTTCATTCATTCACCTTTTCTTCATCGATATTGTTTATATATTAAAACCTTTTGAATATACAATTGGATCAGTATATTATATTATTGTTGTTAATTCACTTGTTTGCTTACTTCATAGGTGCAAATTTGGGGAAAAAAAAACTCAAGAAAATGAGATTAAAATGTTGGATGATTTTCTTCCAATGAATTTTCTTCTGTGCCTTCATCATTGTAATTTACCCCCCAAACAAAAAAAAAAGTAGAAAAAAATGGAAAAAAAAAAAAAAACTCTTTAAAAAACAAGAGAGTGTGTAATGCTATGTTATAAACCATAATTAATTTTGCAGTTTAACAGTTTCGAACAACTCTGCATCAATTTCACCAACGAAAAACTACAACAATTCTTCAATCACCACATGTTCGTTTTGGAACAGGAGGAATACCAAAGCGAAGGCATTGAATGGTCATTCATTGACTTTGGCATGGATTTGGTAGCTACTATAGAACTTATCGAGAAGGTATATTGAGACTATTATCTTCTCAAAGCTGAGACTCCAAAAGGCTATTAGTAGACTTTTTTTTACTGTTAAAATATTCGTTTTTTGCGTACCCTAGTATTTTTTTTACCATAAATTTAAACCTTATTTGTTATTTAACCTCTGGAAAAGCTTTTAATCCTACAAACTATAAACTGACTAATTTAGAGATTTCGTTTTACTTTTTTTTCATGCTTACTGTTTTCATGGTGCTAACAAAAATCATTGGTAATAATTAATTCTTATTTAACTCAAAAGGATGAATTACCAGAATTAATTATTACTTTTGTTGAAGCAATTGATTCCTTTCATGCTTCGTTTATGTGTTTGTTTCTAGCTTTGGCTGAATACCCATGAAAAATTAAATGTGGAGTAATTTTATAAAAAATACCTGCATTTATTTTTAATTTACATTGCTGTGATGCTAAACGTTTAACAATTTTTCAATTTTTTATTATTTAGAGATTATCTTTTGAGAAAAAAAACAAAAAGGTTTAACAAGTTTTTACTCCTGAAAATTCTAGCCTATGGGTATTTTGTCCATCCTTGAAGAAGAATCTATGTTTCCAAAAGCCACCGACAAAACTTTTGAAGACAAATTGAACGCTACTCATTTGGGTAAATCAGCTCCTTACAGAAAACCAGCTCCACCAAAACCAGGATGCCAAGCTGGTCACTTTGCCATTGCTCACTACGCTGGTACCGTAAGTATTCTACAACCCCATTTAACTTTACCTCGTTAATGGTACATGTCAAGACAAGAGCAATCGTCGAACATTAAAATTCTTATTTTAAAATACTTAGGTATCATATAACATTACCGGATGGCTTGAAAAGAACAAGGATCCGTTGAACGACACCGTCGTAGATCAATTTAAGAAAGGTCAAAACAAACTCTTGGTTGAAATTTTTGCCGATCATCCTGGACAATCTGCTGATCCAGCTGCCGCTAGTGGTGGAAAAGGTATTTGAATTATTTAAAAATAATTTTTTTCCGGGATTATTAAGGAAAAAAAAAACCCAAACAAATTTTTTTCGGCATCGGGAATAACATCGGCGATCGATGTAGGCGCCATCATTTATTTATTTTCATAAATAACAAATTTATTTATATTTTAATTTTTACGTCCGCTTATGGTAAAAAAAAAAAAAAAAAAAAAAAGTAATTAAATTTAAAGAACAATTATTTTTATTTTCATCGTGTAGGTGGTAAGCGGCAAAAGGGTTCAGGATTCATGACAGTTTCCGCCTTATACAGGGTAACTTGTCTCATCGTCCTAAATTTTGTTAAATGTTGTCTTTAAATGTTTCGTCATCGTCCTGATCGTTACAATTAATTTAAAATTAAAACAAATAAAAAATAAAAAAAAATTAAAAACGCATGAGATTAATTTTGTTCGTCGAATAAAGTTTGGGGAGGGGAGGGGAGGGAAGGGAAACATAAAGCTAAAAAAAAAAAGAATTGTCCGAATTTTTTTTTTTTTTTTTTTTTGCTTTTGCAATGACTAATAATTAATTAATACGTTTCAAAAACTATTTACTTTAAACAGGTGGGGGAAGAGGCAAAAAGGGGGGGGGCTTTGCTACCGTTTCTTCTTCATATAAGGTATTAAAAAAAAAAAAAAAAAAAAAAACGACCGAGATAGTATTTTAGAGATAGTATTGGGTGTACAAAAATTTTCCTTTTTTTTTTTTTTTTTTTTTTTTTTTTTAGTTTTGACAATCAAACAAACGTATATATACACAAGCATTGTTCAAAACTAAATTGGGCTTTTTTTTTTTTAGTTTTTTTTTTTTCATTCACTTGCACAATCAATCAGCTTAAGAAAAATTATTTAGGAAATTTTTTTTTTTTTGACTAAAATCATTCAAATCATCATCCATTATTCGAATAAGTCATGAGAAAATTCAGTTTTCACTGATAGGATGTCATTTTCAGTTTTTCACTCAATTTAAAAAAAAAAAAAAAATGCTCTTTCGTTTCTCATTATTTTATTTTTTTGTCATAAACTTTGATTCATTCAAATCGCAATTAATTAACTTTTGAAAAATTTTTGTTTTTTTTTGACATAACTCAATGTTTTAACATTTGTTAGTTTTTATGTGTGCTACTGCTCCAAATAATAAATTTGAGTATTTTTTACAATTTTTTTAAATTTGCTAAATTTGTTTTTTTTTTTTTTTTTAAAAAAAAAATTACAATTTAAAATTACACAAGTGTGTGTCTGAACTTTACTAATGGTAACCAATTTTTTTTTTTTTTTTTTGACAGAAAACTAATTTTATGTTATTTTTTTTTTTTAAATATTAACTAATTTAAAAAATTTATGTATTTTTATTATTTATGTGTCAGAAATGATAAATCATTCGTATAAGTTTTGAAATTTAAATTTAGTAGTAGGGGATTTTGAAAAATTGAAAAAAAAAAAAAAAAAAAAAAAACAAAAATTTATATTTTTCATTACTTCCCCCCTTTTTTTTTTTTTTTTTTAAAAAATTTTAAATCAAAACAAGCAGAAAAAAAACCCTTTATGAAATTAGTTATCATAAATCCAGGAATTTTATTTTATTTTTTTTGCAAGAGTAAGAGTAACATTTAAAGTAAAATGTAAACTAAAATTTGTTTTTAAACTTTACACAGGAACAATTGAACAATTTGATGACTACTTTGAAAAGTACTCAACCTCACTTTGTTCGTTGTATTATTCCCAATGAAATGAAACAAGCTGGTGAGCATATAAAAATATTTTTATTTTTCATATATATATATATATAGGTTGCGACCTGAAAGATTAAATTTTTTTTTATCTAAATCAGGTGTCATCGACTCCCACTTGGTTATGCACCAATTGACATGTAACGGTGTACTTGAAGGTATTCGTATCTGCCGAAAAGGTTTCCCCAACAGAATGGTTTACCCAGACTTCAAATTACGGTACCTATCAATTTATTTAAATGAAAAAAAAAATCATGATTTTAAAGTTAATTATTTAATTTTTTTAAAATTTGACAAAAATATTTGACATTTTCCAACAGGTACAAAATCTTGAACCCGAAAGAAGTTAGCAAAGAAAGCGACCCTAAAAAATGTGCCGAACTCATTTTGAACGCGAGTGGGCTCGATACTGAACTCTACCGATTGGGTCACACCAAAGTATTTTTCAGAGCTGGAGTTTTGGGTCAAATGGAAGAACTTAGGGACGACAGATTGAGCAAGATCGTTACATGGATGCAAGCTTACGTAAGAGGATACTTGAGTCGTAAGAACTTCAAGAAATTGCAAGACCAGAGGTACGCGTGATTCACTTATTTACGGATGTAGGCATAGGGAAACATAAACATAAACGAATGATTTTAATTTTAATTTTATTTAAAATTTAGATTGGCTCTACAAGTTGTACAACGTAACTTGCGTAAATACTTGAAACTCAGGACCTGGCCATGGTGGAAATTGTGGATCAAAGTTAAGCCCATGCTTAATGTTGTTAACGTAGAAGAAGAAATGAGGGTAAATATCGGATTTAAAATGTTGTTAACCTGGTGCAACTTGATAAAAGTATAAAAATATCAAATGGAAAACATATATTTATTTACATTTTAGAAATTAGAAGAAAAATGCCAAAAAATTCAAGAAAGCTTGGAAAGGGAAGAAAAGGCTAGAAAGGAATTAGAAAACTTGAACTCTAAATTGCTCGAAGAAAAACAAAAATTGCTCGATTCATTGGAAGGTGAAAAAGGAGCTCTTGGATCCATTCAAGAAAGAGCTGCTAAACTTCAAGCTCAAAAGAATGATTTGGAATCTCAATTGAATGTAATTAACACATACATTTAAAAATTAAACGTTGGATTTAATTATTTTTGATAAAATTTTTAAAAACAAATTTGTTATATTTTATTTTAGGAAATGCAAGACAGGCTTCAACAAGAAGAAGATGCCAGAAACCAAGTGTCACAAAATAAAAAGAAATTAGAACAAGAATTAGCTGGTTTGAAGAAAGATTTGGAAGATGCCGAATTGTCTCTTCAAAAAGCCGAAGCCGACAAAGCCACAAAAGATCATCAAATCAGAAACCTTAATGATGAAATTGCTCACCAAGATGAACTCATCAACAAACTTAACAAAGAAAAGAAAATGCAAGGTGAAACAAACCAAAAAACAGCCGAAGAACTCCAGGCCGCTGAAGACAAAATTAATCACTTGAACAAAGTCAAAGCTAAACTCGAACAAACTTTAGATGAACTTGAAGACTCATTGGAACGCGAAAAGAAACTTCGGTAAGAAATTATAATAAATAAAAAGAAATTCTTATAAAAGTTGTAATTAATAATTAACTATTTTATAAAAAAATTTTTAATTGTGTAGTGGAGACATTGAAAAAGCCAAGAGGAAAGTTGAAGGTGACTTGAAATTGACTCAAGAAGCTGTTGCCGATCTTGAAAGAAACAAAAAAGAACTTGAACAAACGATCCAACGTAAAGACAAAGAATTAGCTTCCATCACTGCCAAGCTTGAAGATGAACAATCTCTCGTTGGAAAACTCCAAAAACAAATTAAAGAATTGCAAGCAAGAATCGAAGAATTAGAAGAAGAGGTTGAAGCTGAAAGGCAAGCTAGAGCCAAGGTATGAATGAAACTCGCCCATCAAAACTTTATTTTCGATTGATTTAAAAAAAAAAAAACAAAAAACGATAAATTGCAAAATATGCACTTTTGAAAAAATTAGGCTGAACAACAAAGAGCACACTTGGCCCGAGAACTCGAAGAATTGGGCGAACGTCTTGAAGAAGCCGGTGGTGCCACTTCAGCGCAAATTGAACTCAACAAGAAGAGAGAAGCCGAATTGTCAAAACTCCGCAGAGACTTGGAAGAAGCTAACATTCAACATGAAGGTACTTTGGCCAATTTGAGAAAGAAACACAATGACGTTGTTGCCGAAATGAGCGAACAAATTGACCAACTCAACAAATTGAAAGCCAAGTAAGAGACAAAAGAAATTTTTTTTTTTTAAAATTTTTCTAAGCAAGAATATTTTTCGCAAAAAAAAAAATTTAATTTTATTATTTTATTTTTAAGAGCTGAAAAAGAAAAAATTCAATACTATACCGAATTAAACGATCTTCGAGCCACTCTTGATCACCTCAGCAATGAAAAGGTTTGTTGATTAACTTTTCAATTATTATAATTGGTCCCGTGAAAAGTTCGTTACAAATAATTCATTGTAATTTTTATTGAACGATAAATTTTAGGCTGCCGCAGAGAAAATTGCTAAACAATTGCAAAACCAAAACAACGAACTTCAAACCAAGGTTGATGAAGCCAATAGAACTTTGAATGATTTTGATGCCGCCAAAAAGAAATTGGCCATTGAAAACTCCGACCTTCTTAGACAACTCGAAGAAGCCGAATCTCAAGTCTCTCAACTAAGTAAGATAAAGATTTCTTTGACTACTCAGTTAGAAGACATGAAGAGGCTTGCAGATGAAGAAAGCCGGGTAAGTAATGCAATCTATACAATGGAGAATGAGAAAACATTGCAAAAAATATTAATTGATTTTTTTCTTGTTAGGAACGAGCCACTTTACTTGGTAAATTCCGTAATCTTGAACACGATATGGACAATATCCGTGAACAAGCTGAAGAAGAAGCTGAATCAAAGGCTGATCTTCAAAGGCAACTTTCGAAAGCCAATGCTGAAGCTCAATTGTGGCGTAGCAAATACGAATCCGAAGGAGTTGCCAGAGCAGAAGAACTCGAAGAATCTAAACGCAAATTGCAAGCTCGTTTGGCTGAAGCTGAAGAAACTATCGAATCTCTTAACCAAAAGGTTATTGCTCTTGAAAAGACTAAACAACGATTGGCCACCGAAGTTGAAGACTTGCAACTCGAAGTCGACAGAGCCACTGCCATTGCCAACGCTGCAGAAAAGAAACAAAAAGCATTCGACAAAATTATTGGAGAATGGAAACTTAAAGTTGATGATCTCGCCGCCGAACTTGATGCCAGTCAGAAAGAATGCAGAAACTACTCAACGGAATTGTTCAGACTTAAGAACGCCTACGAAGAAGGTCAAGAACAATTGGAAGCTGTTCGCAGAGAAAACAAGAACCTTGCCGGTAAATTTTTTTTTTTTTATTGCAATGCATCGAATTTTTGAAGTTTGGGTGCTTACGAAAGAAAACGTTTTTTTTTTCTTCAGATGAAGTTAAAGATTTGTTAGACCAAATTGGTGAAGGCGGAAGAAACATCCACGAAATTGAAAAGGCTAGAAAACGATTGGAAGTTGAAAAGGATGAATTGCAAGCTGCTTTGGAAGAAGCTGAAGCTGCTTTGGAACAAGAAGAAAACAAAGTATTGAGAGCTCAATTAGAACTTTCTCAAGTCCGCCAAGAAATTGACAGACGAATCCAAGAGAAAGAAGAAGAATTCGAAAACACAAGAAAGAACCACCAACGAGCTCTTGACTCGATGCAAGCTTCTCTTGAAGCCGAAGCTAAAGGCAGAGCTGAAGCTCTAAGAATGAAGAAGAAATTAGAGGCTGACATTAACGAATTAGAAATTGCTTTGGATCACGCTAACAAGGTAACAAAAAAAAAAAAAAAATTAAAATTTTAAAAACGTTAAATAATTTTATTTACTACCGAAGAAAGTACTGAGAATTAATTTTCTTTTTTCTTCAGGCCAACGCCGAAGCTCAAAAGAACATCAAACGATACCAACAACAATTGAAAGATGTTCAAACCGCTCTTGAAGAAGAACAAAGAGCTAGAGACGATGCCAGAGAACAACTTGGCATTGCTGAAAGAAGAGCCAATGCTCTCCAAAACGAATTGGAAGAATCTAGAACACTTCTTGAACAGGCCGACCGTGGTCGTAGACAAGCCGAGCAAGAACTTTCTGACGCTCACGAACAACTTAATGAACTTTCAGCTCAGAACGCAAGCATGTCTGCAGCCAAACGAAAATTGGAATCGGAATTGCAAACCTTACATGTGAGTAACGCACCTTTTATATATAACATACATTTGCAATGTATAAAATTATGAAAATTTAAAATGTAAAAATTTTTTATATTTAGTCTGACCTGGATGAACTTCTCAATGAAGCTAAAAACTCCGAAGAAAAAGCCAAAAAAGCAATGGTTGATGCCGCTCGCCTTGCTGACGAATTGAGAGCTGAACAAGATCATGCTCAAACTCAAGAAAAATTGAGAAAAGCACTTGAACAACAAATTAAGGATCTTCAAGTACGTCACGGGATAAGAAAAATAATAATAATAATAATAATTTTTAATTATAATATTAAAAAAAAAAAAAAAATTTTTTTGAAACAGGTCAGGTTAGACGAAGCCGAAGCGAACGCTCTCAAAGGTGGCAAAAAAGCCATTCAAAAATTGGAACAAAGAGTCAGAGAATTAGAAAACGAACTCGACGGTGAGCAAAGAAGACACGCTGATGCCCAAAAGAACCTCAGGAAAACCGAAAGAAGAATCAAGGAATTGAGCTTCCAAGCCGAAGAAGATCGTAAAAATCACGAACGCATGCAAGATTTGGTAGACAAACTCCAACAAAAGATCAAAACCTACAAGAGGCAAATCGAAGAAGCCGTAAGTTGTCTTTCTTTTTTGCAAAAAAGAAAATAAATGTACCTGGGAGAAAGAACTCTCGAACAGGTTTTTAATAAATTTGTGTCATTTATTTATCATGCAGGAAGAAATTGCTGCTCTCAACCTTGCCAAGTTCCGTAAAGCACAGCAAGAATTAGAAGAAGCCGAAGAAAGGGCTGATTTTGCGGAACAAGCCATTGCCAAATTTCGTCAAAAGGGTAGAGCAGGATCCGCTCCAAGGGCATTGAGCCCAGCTGTAAGTGTTTCAAAACTTGTTATCAATCTTTATTTCTCACCAATTTTACGTTTCTTCGACAATTATCTTGTAATATTTCAACATCTTGCCGGTACCGATGGCAAAAAAAATCCGAAGTTAAAAAGTTAATCAAAATATCTTTCGTACCACTCTCTTTGTAGCAAACTTTTTTTATTTTTGCTCAAAATTTGAATTAAAAATAATTTTTTTTTTATTTAACAGCCACCACAAAACAGATCGCGTTTGGCATTAGAATAATAAGCCAACGCCGAGTTGTAAGTTTTAATTGTTTTCGCATATCCCTTTTTTTTTTTGGCCTTTTTTAGCCTTTTTTTTTTAAGTTTGTTTGTCTTTTTCTGTTCTTTTCTTTTTATTACCTCGAATGACAAATGCTACATGTGGTTACGAGAATGTAGCATTCCAAAAAGTACCGATTTTCAAGTTTGAATATTATTTTTCAAATTTGATTTGCTGCTTCAGTGCCCTAAAAATACTTCCTTGTTAAAGTTTAAGCTTTTTAGCTAAATCTTATTTATTTGATTGATTGAGAGAAAAATGATGGGAAATTTTCTTTTTTGATTTGATTTGATTTGAAAAACTCTTTGATGAACTCTTTAACTTTGGTCTTCATATTGAAAATTTTACACGAGACACCCAATGTGTTATTATAATATTTTATGTAAATATAAGATTGGGAAAATTTATTTATCAAGTTGAAGATGAAATGATTTTGTTTAAAAAATTACTTAAAAAAATGTATTAAAATTTTCCAGCACCATAGACCGCCAAGACCTCAATTAGATGGAATGATGGCGTTCCCACCAAGATTTGATTTTCATCCAGAAGGAGAACTATAATAATCCAAATTAATAACAAATAAAAAAAAAAAAAAATTACATAACCAATTAAAAAATGTTATAAATTTTATAAATTGATTTCAAAAAAAAAAAAAAAAAAAAAAAATTAAATAAATAATTAAATTAAAAAAAAGAAAAAAAAAAAAAAAAAAAAAGTTTCAAATAATTAAGGAATTATTAGTCGAAAAGATCTGTAAATAAAAATTACAGTTTTTCAAATTTAAATAAAAATTCTATTTTAAAAAATTATTATTAATCAAATTTTTTTATTTTTTTTTTTATAAATATATGTCTTGGTCCTTTCCTTCGAATGATCAAAAAAAAAAAAAAAATAGTAATATAAAAATATATATATTATTATTATTAAATTCATAAAAAAATATAAAAAAAAAAATTTTCAAAATTGTATTGATTGAAAATAATTTTATTATATTTTGTATAAAAATATATTATGAATTTACAACAAAAATATTAATAAAATATTTTATTAAAAATGTGATGATTATTAACTAATAATAATAATAAATTTT
Source organism: Pediculus humanus corporis (assembly GCF_000006295.1). Lineage (NCBI taxonomy): Eukaryota > Metazoa > Arthropoda > Insecta > Psocodea > Pediculidae > Pediculus > Pediculus humanus. The sequence continues at coordinate 96,697 of NW_002987070.1, read as the reverse complement.
AAAAAATTAATTATGATTTAATTAATCGTTTGTTTGTTTTTAACATTTTATTCTTTTTTACTATTCACATAATTTTTTGTTTTTTGTATCGTTTGTTTATTCGATTTTGAAAGAGATTTCCATTTGGAAATTGACAAAAATAAATTAAAAGCATTTACTATATATGTTCCAACACATATCATGCAGAAATCGTGAAGAATGAAATATAATATGTAAGCCAAATATACTGATAACACATTGGATACAAGGCAACTTATTAGCTGTAGTTTTATTATGGTTTTTTGATCACTGTAACCTGTTGGAAAATTGTTTTTTTTTTCAGGTGAAATTAAAACAAAAGTAATTAAATAACTAAAACCATAAGTTAATTAATTACTTGAAAAGTGTAAAACTTTACTTTTGTACTTGGTTTTTTCAGATCATAAATTTTTAGTAAATAATTAAAAAAAAGGTGGATGGAAGAGGATGTTACTTACATGTCAATGCCAATAACAGGTAGAAAAATATACCACCCAAACTATTGGGTTGATTTAAAATTGAATTTTTACCAAAAATTGGTTCAACAAGTCCAAAACCTTTACCATATCTGAAATTGTAAATATAATATTTTAAAATCATATTTAAAAGGTATTCTAAAATCATTTAAAATTAAAAGGTTAGTAAATAAATGACTTTAAATACAATAATAAAACATTACTATTTTATATATAAGGGTTTTATTATCATGTCAGCATACTTGGAAGAAAATGCTTTTGTGCAGCTAACATATTCATTAATGTCGCAATATGCTCTGTAATCTTTATCATTTTCACTTTTCAATTCTACTGCTAACGCATAACAAGATAATATAAAACCCACCGCACATGATGCTATGAAAAACTTATCCTTATTTTTTATTATCATATTTATAAAATAATTTTAACAAGGTAAAAAAATAATAAATCTAATAGTTTATTTATTTCGATAAATTTAAATTGATTAACATTAAAGACACAAATCAAAAACAAAAAAAACAAAAAATTTTCGGAGATATTTTTGAAATTCTTATCTTCACAATGTGTGTGCTTTTTTTTCCCCTTAAATTATATGGGAAGCTGCAAATGATAATAAAATTGTGTTGATAAGAGTAATTAATTTTTATTTATAAATTATTATATTAAATATTTCATGGAAATAATTAAATATAACTTTGATATAGGTTTTAAATAAATAAATAGTTTTATAATTTATTTTAAGGATAACCTCAAGTAAATACAAAAAAAAAAAAAAAAATTGATTCAGTTAAAGTGTTATATGTTGTAGAAATTGAATAATGTTTTAAATGGTTAACTTTAAACATTTTAAATTTTTAAATTTTTACAAAGTATTAAAAGGCAGGCAGGAGTTTTTTTAAATTTAATAAAAACTATTGTACGTGTATAAATATTATTTTATAAATTATTTTTAATTTTGTCTTTTGGTTTCAAAATATTATTTAAAAAAAAAAAAAAAAATCATAAAATAAAATGGCCACACTGTAGCACGTTAGTTAATATTGTTAAATTTTTTCATTAAATGAAAAAAATTTGTTAATTTTATTATTATTAAGTGAACTTTTTGAATTAGGTGATTTTTATATAAGAAATATATATATGTGTATAGAAGTATAATTTTAATTTTTAATAAATATAAATTAGTTACTTTTAAAAAAAATATATAAGAAGGAGTGAAATTAAACTTATTGCTTAGGCATTCTTAATTCAAAAATTTATTTAAATTTATTAATTATACATTAATAAATTTCTTATAATCAGTAATAATTACTTATTGCCATACTATATTTATATGTTTTTGTTTGTAATCGGTTAACAATTTAATAATTTTATTAAAATTTGTGAAAGTTATTTATTTTATAATTCTCACTAAAATGTTTTTTAATGAATGTAAAGATTTAAATTATCATACTTTATTGCATACTAAAGTTAATTTATATTTTGCAATAGTAGAACTTTTTTTATTTCATCTACATTTCTATGATTTTTAAGTTTTGTATATTCATTATTACTTTTAATTTATGATTATTTTAATATTTTTAATGTTTTTTCTTTTCAGCATACACATTTCATTCTGAGGATGAAATGTCCAAGATTTGGTTATCCTTCTGGTAGATCACCGCAAAATCCACTAAAAGTTCCTATAGTAGAAAAGAAATTCAATGATGTGAAATTAAAGTATAGATTAAATGAAAAAAATACTAGTTCATCATCTGGGATTTGCCTGTCTGAAATGACATTACTTCTTGGATGTTTCAAAGCGAATGGTTATAATGAAAAATTCTGTCAAGAAGAAATTAAAAATTTTCAACATTGTTTCGATGTAACTAAAGGTCTTTTAAAATCGAATGATGAAGGGAAAAAAAAAAGAATATCTTATTCTGATATAAATAAACTCTTTAAAAGATTTTCATAGGAGTCATGTATATAAAAAAACAAGTAAGAAAAAAATTGTGAGATTGCTTTCGTTTCACCATTAAAAAACGATAATATTACGTAGCTTAGGACACTTTGATAGGAAATAACGAAACTTCATTGCTAATAATATTATGTAATGTAGTCAATTTTTAATAAAAACTTATTGTTTATGTCAGACTTATTTCAATATTTTTTAAAGTTATTTATTAATTTTTATTTTACAATTTCACAAGTTTTAGGATGAAAAAAAAACTTAAATTGTTCTCATTGCTTAATATTATATATTATAAAATATTTTTAAGATTATACATGAAATTATTCTGACATGTTTTAAAAAGTATCGAATAAAAAATTATAGCATTATTTTTAAAAAAATTTTCAAAAAAGAAAAAAATTTACAGTAAATTAAAAAGGAAAAATGAAAATGTGACTCTTTTTAGAGATCTTCAAAAAGCATTCTTATATTTTCTTTATCTTGACATTCAATGTCATTCAGGCGCTCCACCGAGTGAAATTTTATTAATGTTGGAACTGAGGTTAGTTTAAACCTCTCATCAGTCCTGAATTTACAATTTGGATCCTTCCATCTACAAAAAAATTAATTATGTGTTAGATGAATTTTCATTAAATGAGTTTTTAATAAAAATAAAACATAAATAAATAAATACAAATTATTAACGAAAAGTAATAAAAACTTACTCTTCACGAGATCCCACGGAAACATGAATAAAAGTAAAATTTTTTTTACTGCATTCTTCTAAAACTTCTTTTACAATCGGTTCGGCTAAAACAAAATCGATTCGTTCATATTTACATATAAATAAAAAATATATTTTAATTTTTACTTTAGCGATAGCGCATGACTCATAGTTATCGGAAAATGTTTATAATTAGGTAATAATTTTTTACCTGCTTGACAGTCTGGACACCAATTTTCACCTTTATCATTAACTTGTCCGGCGAAATATAAAACAAGTTTTGTTTCAGGATTTAACGAATGTAGCAATTCGTTTAAAGCATCGTATCCATCTACGTGAACTTCAGTAACCATTTTTAAAATTAATTTCTTTTTCAACTAGTGCTTAGTATCACTGAGACAGATAAAATACTTCATATTTCCCCTCTTCAACTTTTGATAAAAAAATTTACTTAAGAGATATGTAACATTAGGTGTGTCAAGATTTTTTACGCATGTTTTACAAAAAAAAAAAATAAATAAATAAAAATATCAGTATTATTAAAGTAACTGATAAAGTAAAAGTTTAATTAATGGAATTAAAAATCATAGCAGTTAATAAATAAATATATATTAAAATACAAGAAATTCTAAAATTTTAAGTTGGCTACACTGCTTGCAATGTTAATGAAATGAAAATAATATTTTCCTCCTTAAATTGTCATTTAGTACATAATTCATAATTGTAAAAACTGTACTTTTTCAAGTTCAATTTTTTTTTACAATTTTTTTACTTTATTATTTTTACAATTTTTATATTTGAATAAATATTATTAT
>NW_002987070.1:89121-92714 GCF_000006295.1 Pediculus humanus corporis | reverse complement strand
TAATTTTTTAAATTAAAATTTTTTATTTTAAAAGTGAGTATGAAATATTATTTTGTTACCTTGCTTTATTTTAAATGAACGTTATGTAAAATTTATGACATATTCTTTTTTTTTTCAAGTATTTAACAAGGTTTCTTTAGAATAATTATTTCAATTATTAATTACGCAGCATTTATTTTTAAAAAAAAAAAGGTACTAATTACTGCACAATATTAAATATAAAAATTAAATCTAGACTAAATTGATTTTTTTCAAGAGGCAAATTTCAAGTTTTATTTTTTTCCAATTTTCACTTACAATTACTAATTTGAAAATCTTTATAATCTTATAGGTGTAAAGTTTAACTATTAAATATATTAAATAAAAATATTATCCTTTTGGAATATTTTATAATAAGGATTAAAATTAATTTATTTGTTGTAGATGTAATGCAAAAATATTTTCAGTGGACCTTGAGCATTTCCTTTGAAAAATTGGTGATTACAATGTGAGTGTGTAAATATCTTGGATAATAACATACATTTACTATTTTAAGAAGTCATTCTCCTAATACATTAGAATCTGTAAATGTTTCAATTTGATTTTGATGTATGTATTAACATTTAAAGAAATTTTCATTTAATTACAAATGTTAATTAAACAATTGATCTGACATATTGTTGTATTTAAAATCACTTTTAAAGAGATTTTATAATAAAAATTTTGCTTGCACAGTTTTTTTAGGTATACGATTATAAAAATTTAAACATGAAATTAAAATTGGAGTTTGGAAGAATTCAATTTAACAATACAGGGTGGAAATATAACATTTAGAATCTCATGTTTTGTAAAAACACAACTACTTCCTTTTGTGTGGATTTTAATCCTCTAAATCAAAATTTTCATCATAACAGGAATAAATATTTAGACCCTCGATTAATTGGCTGTGGTGAGTTAAATTAAACATTTGTACAGCTTTTACGATAATAATTGTACTCCATTTTGTTACCATTCGACAGAAAACATTCTTTAAATAAAATTTGGTTTCATATTTTAATTATCAAAATCTATTAGGAAAACATTATGTAAAAACTGTTTAATTACAATTACATAATGTTTTTTAAAAAAAAAATGGCCAAAATTTTTTCTTTATTCATTAAATTAAAACAAAAAACAAAAGGTGTTATTTATTAAATATGTCTGCACGATTTAAATTGAATTATACTATATTAGTCTTAATATGTGTTTGAAAAATTTAATTGTGGCCCAATCATTTTGGTCAATGACAATTAAAAGAATTTTAATCTTAGCAAACTTGACATTAGCTTAGTCAAGGGCACAAAAATTTTCTCTCTGCAGTATATTTTATATACTCGAATTGGATTTTAACAATAATTTTTATTCTGCAAAAAAAATTTCATGAAATATTTTTACTAATAAATTTTTTTTTAATGAATGTTATCAAATGTGATTTTGGTTTTTAACACTTTGTAAAAAAAAAAAAAATAAGATAATGGTTATTTCTGTATGTGTAACGGCCAAAAAAAATTGTTTTTTTTTTTTTTTTTTTTCGCAATGGAGTTTTCAAACGAACAAAAAAATGCAGTTAGATTCGATTATTTAAATAAATAAATAAATAAAAAAAAACCAAAGTTATTAATTTATTATTATAAAAAAAATTTTGTTTTATCACTTGTGTAATAGTTTGTTTTTTTTTTTTTTTATTATTTAATTAATCTAACACTCCTAATTTTTTCTTTTTTTTTTTTTTTTTCTTTTTTTCTTTTTATTTAAATTTTGGGATTATTAGAAGATTGGGATGACATGTTCGAGCGAAACGTTTTGGTAAGCCGTTATTTTTATAATACGTGCATGCAATTTAAAAAATTAATTCAAAATTTATTAATTTATTAATTAAAAATTACTATTTATTATTATTATTATTATTTACTGAATTGCATAATATATTTTTTTTTTTTTACGATAGGAGAAATTGAAAAAAAAAAAAAAAACAATAGAATTTAAAATTCATATATTTGTGTGTGTGTGAAGGTAGTTAGTAGTTATTTAAAATGCGTGTATTTTTTAAATATAAGTCAAAACTTTAATGATGTATTTGGGTTAATGGATTTAAAAGAAGATGAAGAAGAAGGATTGATAAATGTTTTAAAATAAATTTTATAAAGTTTCTACTTACGACTAAACATTCCTTACAAAAAAAAAAAAAAAATTCATTTTCCACCATCAATCATTTAAATATTTTTTTAACTTTATATTCTTGCGTTTGGCTTTTTAAAATTTTAGTATTATTATTATAAAATTCAATCGGTATAATTATTAATTTGTTCAATGGTTAAATTTATTTAAAAAGACAAAAAACAATTGTTTTGGTCGTTTATTATTATTATTACTGCATGCCACATTTAAAAAAATTTATTTTGGTTTTGTTTTAAAAAAAAAGGTTCTTATTATTCCTGTCGCATTCATTTCAAAATCTTTGACATAGATTTGTAAATGATTGTGTATGATTAAATATAAATCAAAACTTTCAAACAAAAAGAAATTTTCAATAAAATATAAAAAAATTTTTTTTGTTTTTTTTTTTTGTTTTCAAAAGGCTCGATCTGGCAACATGTCACAAGCTGGAGATGAATTGCATACTCCGAGTTATCTCTCTTGGAGAAAACTTCAACTCAGTCGTGCCAAATTAAAAGCTTCCAGTAAGACATCAGCTTTACTGTCTGGTTTTGCCATGGTAAATATTTTTAACGATAAATTTTAAAACAGGCACGGGGAAAAACGAAAAAAATTTAATTTTCTTATGTAAATATTTAACGTTATTGAAATTTTTCTTTTTTTTAGGTTGCCATGGTGGAAGTACAATTAAACGAAAAAACTCAGGTTCCGCCTGAAATGCTGGTAGCTTTCGCCATTTGTACAACACTCCTCGTAGCCGTACACATGCTTGCTTTAATGATAAGCACTTGCATTTTGCCAAATATCGATGCCGTGTGTAATCTTCACTCGATTAACCTGGTCCACGAATCTCCTCACGAAAGACTTCACTGGTACATAGAAACGGCCTGGGCTTTTTCCACCCTTTTGGGTTTGCTACTTTTTTTAGTCGAAATCGCCATATTGTGTTGGGTTAAATTTTACGATTTTTCACAATACGCTGCTTGGTCGGCTTGCATCGTTTTAATACCGGTTTTAATTATATTCTTAGCTTTCGCCATACATTTTTACAGATCCCTGGTTACTCATAAATACGAGGTAACCGTGTCGGGCATAAGAGAATTGGAATTATTAAAAGAACAAATTGAAGCGGGTGATAGCGATCGAATCAACGGTTTAAACATGCAAGTCGTTTAATGCAGTCGTTATAGAAATACGGATTATCGAATTAGAATAATAATTCCATAAAAAAAAAACATTATTTATTATTATTATTATTGTCTAAAAATACCTTTCAAGTGTCTTTCAAATTTTTTTATAAATATTTTTTATAAAAGTTTAAAACTAAACTGTATAATTGAAGAAAAAGAAGGTGTGGAAAATTATAACTACGATTTAACCCATTCAATTATTTTATTTTAAATTAAATTTTTTTTTTT
>NW_002987070.1:86776-88938 GCF_000006295.1 Pediculus humanus corporis | reverse complement strand
TTATTTAGATTATTATTATTATTATTATCATTACTAATTTATTGTTTAAAATTAATTTGTTTTTTTTTTTAAGAAGAAAAAAAATATAAAAAATTATTTTTCAAATCATCAATTAATTTATTGTTTAATAAATAAAATTTTTGTTTTACTTATAATTTTGTTAAATAGTGAATTTAATTAAATATTTTAAAAGGAAAGTTTTGATTTTTCTTAGTTTTTGTTTTTTGTTTGTATTGATAATTTTAAAAATTAATCGCATGTTTCACTTGGAGGAGGAGTAACGAATAAGGTAGGCCTAAACAAAAAAATATTAAATAAATAATAATTAAATGTTTTTTTATAAGTGGTTTGGTTGTTTTTGAAAGAGTAAAATTTAAAAAAATTGTATTTTTTTATAGGTGGAATATTTACCTAATACACTCCAATTTATCTTTATGGCATGTTGTGTGATAAATACAATTTTTATGATGATCTTCTATAATTTCATATGCTCTTTGAAGTGATAATAAAACTGGAACTTTTGAGTATAATTCACATTTTGGAATGAAATAAGGAGTAGGGTAAATGACTGACTGGCGGTATTTAATGTCTTCCATCAAACTAGTAATACATATATTGTTTTCCCAATAACCTGTTTGCTTTTGTCCAGTAGACAAATGATAATATTCACCATAGCCATCTTTTTTACCCTGAGACCATTCTCCCTCATAACGGTTCCCATTAACTATTATAATATTATTTTATAAAAATTTGCTAGCAAAATCTATACAATCAGTAAAATTTTGAATGTACCCTCTACAAAAAATCCATAATCATCTTGTAAATCTCTACGCCAATAACCCTCATAATAGGAACCATCGCCATACCAGCACTTTCCGAACCCGTGTCTTTTATTATATTTAAATTCTCCCTCATATAAAGTACCGTCATCATAGTGATGAATACCACGTCCCTAAATCTTGTATTTTAAAAAGTTTACATTTAAGTTAGACAAAAATTTAATCGCAACTTACATGCTTTTGGTTTTTCTGATAATCCCCGATATAAACAAGGTTAAATATTTTATCGTAACTATTGTATTTACTTAAAACGCCAAAACCATGTTTATTGTTATTTATCCAGTCTCCTTCATACTGAAAACCAGATGGTAAAAATTGTACACCTTTTCCGCAATGTTTATTTCGTTTCCAATTTCCTTTATAATACCCCCCCGTGGGACGAAATATTTTACATCTCCAACCGTTTCGGCTAGATTTTTCTTCAATTAACTGAGATCTAGTGATAATTTTTTTCGAACAATGAAGGAAAGGCATTCTAATAAAATTATTTTAAAAAAAAAAAGATTGCCAAAACATAAAATAAAATTTGTTTCTTTTTTATTTAAACATGAAAATATTCAATTAATTGCCAAAATGTACAAGTTTATTACAGCGTACCAACATAACAATTTTCAGGGCCCTAGTTTTGTAGATTAAGAAAATCTTGTACAATTTTGTACTCTCATGAGTTCGTTTAAAGATTATTTATTTATAAAAACAGGGTGTCATGTTATTAAAAGTGATAAAAAATATATTTAAGTGAAAAGATTTCTTATTGGTTTTTTTAAAAATGTTTTGCAGTTGTATTAATTTTTGCACTTCGAAATGGGATATATTGTTTTTTTGTGACCGGAATATTTCAAGTTCAGTGTTGCTTTTTAAAAATTCGGCCATGTTGATTTCTTAACAGATTCCGAGTTTTGATTACTTTTTAGTGGCTTGTCATTATCAGAATGCCGAAATGTAATGTCAAAACAAGATATTTACCAGCTGCTGTCGCTTGGGGTATTTTACTGGGTACTACAACTTTATTTTTCTTTTTTCCGTGAGTATCACTATACTATTCTCAGTGAATCATTATTTCCGATTTTGAAATGTTATAAGTTTTTATTTTACTTTTTATTTGTAAAAAATCGTATTTTTCTAATGAAAAAATTAAACATTCAAAATTCTCTTTCAATACATTTCAAAAAATATTTATTTTAATACATTCTGCAAATTTTTGTATTGCGGTTCTCAAATTCATAAAATAAATTTCAAAGGCTTGTTTAATATAATTTTAATTTTTTACCATTTATTTCATTTTAATGTCTTTGTATTATTTATTATTACTACATATTTGTC
>NW_002987070.1:78908-86628 GCF_000006295.1 Pediculus humanus corporis | reverse complement strand
TTTATATTTATAGATTATCATTTAATCTGATATTTAATCAAAATTGTTTTTTATTCTTATTGTTTTAAATTATTCGTTTATTCATTACAAGATTAGTTAAAGTAATCGAAGATTAAATAAATGTATACTAAATGAAAGATGTGTATTCAAAGTAAATGCTTTTTTTTTTCTTTCTCTTTTTTTCTTTTTGTGACAATCATAACATTCAAAAAAATCACATGAAAATAAAATTTAACAAAACTTTCTTTATTTTTTTAAATTAATCTAAATTTAAATTTTTTTTAAAAATAATTTTTAGGTATTAATATATGTATGACTCATTTTAAATTTTACTTGTTTTTGCCAAATTATTTTCAATCGTTAAACAAACTACTTGAAATGTTATGGTTATTAAGTTATAAAAAAAAAACCTTATAAAAGGCAAAATCTAAAACCCTCTGCAAAAAATTAATTAAATATAATTTATGTATAATTTATATTAGGTGGTGCATAATTTAATAAGTCATAAAAGAAAAAAAGGGTAACATGTTTTAATATTTTATAAATTTCGGAAAAGTTTATCTTTCTTCATATTAAATTAACTTATTTTTTTTTCACTAGCTGACAATAAGGGTTTTATTGTGACTTTTATTTTGGTATTTAATTAATTTCTATTAAAGCAACTTATGTTTTTTTTTTTTGTGTTTTACACCAGCTCAAATATTAAAAATATGAATAAATTAATGTACAAACTACACTTTTATCATGAAAATGAAATAATTTATTCGACTGTTATAATCAGTGAAAAAATTATATCATTTATTTTTTTTTAGTGATTTAAAGAAGCAGGTAAAGTCATTAATTTTTATCATTTTTAACAATATCATTATGCTTTATAAATATTAAAAACAGTTTATACGGAACTATTATCGTAAATGAGTACCATAAACAATTCAATCACTATCATAAAAATTTTTTTCTTTTCAATCTTTTTTTTTACCATTAAAAAAAAAAAAAAAAAAAAATATAAAATTCTGCTCTGTGATGTATTTTTTTTTTCTCTCACTCGAAAATAATTTCACATTATTTTTTAAAAATATTTTTTATTTATAATAAGAATTATAAAAATTGAAAAAAATATCAAAAGAATGAGGTTTTAATGTGGCAAAGAAAGATGATGATCACATTTTAAGGAAATTGTTATTATTGGCATCCAGGAAAATTCCATAATATTATTTTCTTTTTGATGGATTTTTTGGGAAAACCTTACAAATTAACTTAAAACCCATTAAAATTTACCAGTCATAGCATAACTTTGTAGCTTTATCAAAAGAAAAAAATACATGATTAAATCAGTTTAGTATCATAGCATAAAAGGGATTACACTCCCCATAAATTAATTGGTTCCAAAATAAATTTGGGATTATACACAGGACTTTATTATTTCTTATTTTTAGTCACATGGGTCGTGAATACATTGTTTACTTAATTTTTGAATAATAAAAATCGCCACAAATTTTTTAAAACAATTTTCCGGTTTTTTTATTTTCAGATGTAAATATTACATATACCATTATCCATGGGTACCTGCATATCAAGGAGTTATAACTTTTTTCGTGTTGGCAAATTTTACATTAGCCACATTTTTAGACCCGGGTATTATACCCAAAGCTCCTCCCGATGAGGACAGAGAAGATGATTTTCGAACTCCCCTGTACAAGAATGCAGAAATCAATGGGATAAACGTTCGTATGAAATGGTGAGTCATTTACCATTTAATTTTTTTAATTACTATATTATACTATTTTAAAAAAAAAAAACTTCCTTTTTTTTTTTTTTTTTTTTTTTTATACGTCACAAGCATTGTGTACATCCTTTTAAGGTATTCCTGCCCTAAAAAAAAAAAAAAAATTATTAGGATTTAAAATATTTCTTTATTATTATTATTATTATTAACTCTTTTTTTCTTATTTTTACTTTTTAGGTGTACGACCTGTAAATTTTATCGGCCTCCAAGATGTTCTCATTGTAGTGTTTGCAATCATTGTATCGAGACATTTGATCATCATTGTCCTTGGGTGAACAATTGCATAGGAAGGCGAAATTATCGTTATTTTTTCGCCTTTTTGCTTACTCTGAGTGCTCACATGATAAGCATATTCACACTATGTTTGATATTTATACTTTTGCACCAAGACAAAGTTTCTCAAGCAGAGACAATTGTTTCGTATCCTTTTCATGTGATGAAACTTATAACTTTAACAAAAACATTTTTTTTTTTTTTTTTTTTTACAAAACGATCTGTTACAAATGAAGTTTTTTCTTAACTTTTGACTTAACAGAATAGTAATTATAAGTATAATTTTAATACTTTTTATTCCAATTATCGGATTGACGGGATTTCACACCGTTCTCGTTGCTCGAGGCAGAACAACCAACGAACAAGTAACTGGAAAATTCAAAGGAGGTTACAATCCTTTTTCCCGCGGATGTTCGAAAAATTGTACATACAGTTTATGCGGTCCGCAGTACCCGAGGTAACAAATATTAGGACACATTAAAGGACTCGTTAATTATTTAATTTGTTATAAATTAAATATATATATATTTTTTTTTATAATTTTCAGCCTTACCAAAGCAACTCAAAAAGTATCAAAAAAAAAATACGAGAGCAGTATGACAGAGAATCAAGTTAAAATTTATACAGATCCCGGAAACGGAATTGGAACTCCCTCGCATAACAATTATAACAAGGTTAATTTTACATTTTTTTATTTGTGTAAAAAACGAACGCACGTCTCTGAAGAAAAACTTGTTTTCAAAGTCAAAGTTAAACAAATTTATTTTCTGAAAATATTTATAAACTTTGAACTCCGTTTAATTTTCACTTTTTTTTTTAATTTTTTTTTTTTTTTTTTTTTTTCAATAGTAAAATAGATTTAAAATTAAATATTGTTTAAATGAACTTAGAGATTGTTTTCATAAATTTTTTTTTTGTTTCTCAAGGAAAAAATAAAGATGGCTGAACAGTAGTTGATAATTATACCTGAAAATTATGGAACCGAAGTTTGGGGGAAAATTAGAAAAAAAAAAAAAAAAAAAATTCCTTTTCTCAGATTGAAATAAAATATCCAGCACGTAATTAATTCACAATTATTTTATTAGTTATTAGATAAAAAATTGTTAATTATTTAAATATATATTTTTTATATATTAAAAGTATTTATTACATACATATATATATATATATATATATTTTTTTAGGGTAAAATAAATTAGAATAAGTTATTGTAGTACTTAAACGCCCTTAAGAGTCCCAAAATTCCCGTAGAGACAAAATAAATAAATATAAATTTTTTATTTTAATATTAACTGCATTATTTTCAGATAAAAGATTTAAAATAAAATTTTATTAATGGTTTAAATGTATATAATTTCCTTTGAAATTTTAGCTTTCGCCGGGAAGAGATGCTTCTGATACGGATATGGAACCGACGGCATCTCAGTCTCAAGATTGTGAACCAACTCCACCACTTCAAAGACCGAGTTCCAAAAATAATTTATATCTTCCACCAATGGACACGGAGTCTCCACGGTACCCATCTATCGTTCGAGGACCACCTCAAAGGGGTAGTCCTCATCCTAGAACATCGAGGAGTCACACTCCTGATCTTTTGTCTCCCGATTCAAGAAATATACCCACGCAACAAAGAGTCAAAGCGGTGGGCATTCCGACTCCATTGGTTATGTCGAGTCCCATACGAAGGTGAGTTTTTTTTTTTTTTAATTATTTGCACACATTTTTTTTTTTTTTTTTTTTACTTTGTATTGAATCAAATAAAATTGGTTTCCGGTCCTTAAAATTTTACGTAATTATTTAGATATTTTCGTTCAGGTTTTTTAATTTTTCGTAGATCAAATCCTGGCACACCCACACAACCTCGACGACCTGATTTTATAAGTGTCAACAATTCAACTCCGCGTGCTTATTACGAACCTCCCCCAGCTCAGATTTACCCTAGTCCACAAAGACGATTTTTATCCGAAGGAGAGTTAGTAAGGCAGGCACCTGGAGATTTAGCTTGCTCACGTACAAACAACACGGTGGACAACATAAGAGAACTTGCCGGATCTCCTCAACGTGGTGTTTATATGTGGAAAGACAATTCTCCCGGAGCGCACACTCAACCCCATTCTAATAAACCGCTTTGTGAATATTATAGATCCAATCCAACTAGTCCTAATCAACAAATACAATATGTTCCAAGGCCCCCCCCTCCTTTGTATCCGCACAATCCTCCACGCGGGGGTGTTCTCGTCTTCCCTCCTCCTCAGTCTCCGCAAGTGAAGAGAAAAAATTATACCATGCCGACAACTCCGACTGGCGATCAAAGGCGACGTCCCATGTCTTTCGTTCGGGCTTTGGAAATGTCAGATTCAATGGAAATGTCAGGGTTGCCCAAGGCTCAAACCGAGAGTCGGGGACCCATTGTACGAGGCAATACTCCACCCGACAGATTTTTTGTGTACGACATGAATTATGAAATATCCGTATAGGGTAGGCTTGGCAGCAGGCTGAGGGCCCGACCCGGCCTCAGCCTAGCGCCTTTCAAGATCTCAGATGCCCTCTCAATAATTTAAGTCGATATAAATATATATATATAAATGTCTTTAAAAATTTAACAAAAAAAATTTTTAGCTATTATATATGTTATAATGTGTTGCGGGGTGATTTTTATTATGATCGATCGGGTTTTATACTGATAATGAAATGATAAAACGAAAATTATCAGTACGTAGTATAAAAATTTAAATGTTTACAAACATAAAAAAAAGGAAAAAAAAAGAAAAAAAAAAAAAATTGAGTGTTTTTAAACGAATTTTCACTTCTAACCATGTCAGTTAATCACATTAGAAAACTGTACTACTATCATATGATAAAAATAAATTTTTTTTTTTTTTTTTTTATAAATATGCCTTTAATTTTAATTGTGATTATTATTATTATTATTATCAATTACAATCGTTTTAATTTGAAAGTTTTTCTCCGCTAAAATAATATAATAATAATAATAATGAAAACTTAATGTTTCTTTTTAAAAAAAAAAATTGTATTTATATTTTTTGTAATTGAGTATAATATAAATACGGGCCAATAAAAATGAAAAAAAAAAATGGAAAAAAAAAAAACTTTAATAATTTTTAGATGAATCTTACCTGTAAATTTAATTAAAGTTGTATTTGTGAGTGACCCGTAGGTTTAGAATTAATTTAAATAAATAATAAATAATAATAATGAAAACTTTAATTATTTAAAAAAAAAATATATATATATATATATATAATTAAAAAAAATTAAGTTAAAATAACTTGATATTTTTGTATAATAGGTTTTTATTATATAGTAAATACTTTATACAATTTTTTTTTTATTTTGTTTTTATTAACTTATAATTATTATTTAGGTTTTATTTTTTATATATATTATAAAAGAAAACAATTTTTTTTTTTTTTATTATTATTTGGCCATTCATTTATGGTTAAAAACGAGGTTGAAAACTGAGTACAAAATAAATAATAATAAGCGATCTGAATGTTAATAATAATAATAATAAAATCATATTAATTGAAAGAAAAAATGGCTGCCATAAACATATGAAAAAAGAAAAAGAAAAATTTTTATTTTCTTTTGTTTATCTATTCATTTATTATTAATAATAATAATAATAATAATTAAAAAATTGTATTGCACTAAATGTTTAATTACAAGACAAAAAAATAGAATCGCTCTTACTATTTTTTTTAATGCTTAAGTTAGTCCTCTATAATTTTTTTTTTTTTTTTTTAATATTTTTTATTTTAAATAGTAAAGTACGAAGCAATCGATCACTCTTGTAAAATAAATAAATAAATAATTTTATAAGAAAAAAAAAAACGAATTTAATATATATATATATATATATATATATATATATAAATAATGGAATTATTAAAAATTAACCATTCCAAAAAAAAAAAAAAAAAAATTTATTCACAAAAGAAAGATAACTTAAATAAATAGTTGTAACTTGTCCATATTTATATAATAAAACTTTTTTTTTTTTTTTTTAAATTTTTTTTTTTCCGTTGTTAATGTTCTAAATTTTTATAAAACTTCTAACACAAAATATAAATCGATTACTGATGTGTAATTAACGACGATATTATTTTTAAATTTTTACCTCACACAATTTAGTTTTTTTTTTTTAAATTATTGCAGATAAAAAACTGATAAAAAAGTGAAATAAAAATGTCTATAAAAATTTTTATATAATCGTAATTGAGGTTATTTAAAAGTTATAGGAAAATTCAATTAATTGTAGAGAAAAATAACAACAATATGGGTAAAAATTACATCATTCTTTATTTTATGTGTTTCATATTATGTATTTTTTGTTATTTTTCCTATTTTACTTTTAATCGTGCTCTCTTTAAAAATATTAAACGCGGAAATATATTTATTAATTTTTAGGGAAATCAAAATAATTTCTCTCTTTTCGATAAATATTCTTTTAAATTATACAAAATTCATACAACATTCATATATTTATGACAACGTACTCCATATTTGTTTTTTTTTTTTTTTTAAACGTATCATTAAATAAACATCAATGTAAAGTTTTTGAAAGTGTTAACGGTTTTTAATGTTGGCAGTACTTGGTGAAAGCGGTAAAACTAACGATTTTTCATTTTAAGGCGGTGTACAAAATTAAATGTTAGTAATTATGTTTATAATTTATTTTTCGAGTAAATTTTAAAACCTACATTTATAAATTTAAAAAAAAAAAATTACTTAATTACGATTATTTTTATTTAAACTAATCCGAATCAGTGATAAACTAATCAGAACTCGAAAAAATTATTATTATAAAAAGATTGATTTAAAATGACGTGTAAATAGATATAAATTTTTTTAATGTTTAACTTACTTACTTTTACGCATTCGTGTAACTGAGAGATGCGCCCTTTGTAAATTTTTTTTTTTTTTTTAGACAGTTAAAATATGGTTTTGAGCACTTATTATTCTCTAATTAATTTATTAAAAAAATATCATTTAGTTTATATTTAATATTTGTTTGTGTTTAATCATCAGAAAAATTATCAATATTGTAATTAATATGCAAATCCATATAAAAATGTTGTTTGGTGAAAATTTTTTAAAATTGACTCAAAGACATGATAAAAAATGTTAAAATTTTGGATTGTGGAATTAAATGAGTTATTGTTGAAATTAATTAATTAATTTATGTTGTTAAAACCATATCAAATTACTTTTTACAATTTCTATAATAACAGGTATACAAAACTTATTTTACAATAACATATTCAAATATGTGATTTACTAACTAAAACTTATATTTCAGGTTTTGATTGATTAATGATTTTTTTTTTTTATTCAATAATAAATAAATTTGATACCTTAAATGATTTTTTTAAATGAAAAAAAAAAAAAAAATTGAACAATATTTAAATAACTATATAAAGAAATTTAAAACAAATAAATGAAATATACTAAAAGATTTACATTAAAAAAAAGTTTGTTTGATTTTTTGTTGTTGTTGTTGTTGTTGGTTGTCTAATTACAGTTTGAATGTTTTTAATGAAAATTTATATTTTTGTTTTTAAAATAATTGAAAAAATAATTGTATAATTTAATAATTTTATTTTGTTTGATTTCAGTTATGAGAAAATAAGAAAATAG
>NW_002987070.1:72937-78696 GCF_000006295.1 Pediculus humanus corporis | reverse complement strand
AACAATTTTAATAATAATAATAATAATAATAATAATAATAATAATAATAATAATAATAATAATAATAATAATTTATACTTATAACAGCATAAATTATTGAAAAGTAAAATTATTTAATTTTATATTTAGGGAACTAAATTTTACATTTAGGTAAAAATAAACAACAACAGTTAATATTATTATTAATTAAATATATATTATTGATATAAATTTATAACGATTTTTAATAATTTATATATTAAATTATTATATACATAATGTGATACATAAAAGGTGTTATAGTAGCAGTTGTCCTTGACCTTAGTTCGGTATATAACGGTACAAAAATGAAAAAGACACGAGATTAAAAATAGTTAAAGAAATTCTTTATGGACATATTGGCAAACCTTAAACAATACTCTTCTTTTAAGGTACTTGATAACTCAATTTAATTATTATTAATAATAACGTCATTGTTTTTTTTTTTTAAATTAAATTAAATTAAATAAAATTACGTAAGTTATTTAATTTTTTTTTTTTTTTTTTTTATCAATTTAAATAATTTACTAATTACAATTTTAACTATTTATGAATTTTGAATGTGACACAATTTAAAAATTTATTTTTAATAATAATTTAAAAATAATAATAATAATTAAAAATTAATTTTAGAATTGAAAATATAAAAAGTAGGATTTTCAACCGTTATACTTGATTTAAAAAAAAAAAAAAAAAAAAAAAAAATTTTTTTTAAAGAGTTAATAATAATACTTTTAAAAGAACCGTTGGTTAAACATATAAAGAACGGATTTACCTGATTTTAAAAGTCCAAAACAAAAAGTTGTTGTTGGACATGATTAATTTTTTTTTATTTATTTATTTATTATTATTACCTCATTGTATAAAATTAATCATGTTTTTTTTTTTTTTATATAAAATAAAATGACTGTTTTTTAAAATTTTATTTGTTTTCTTAGAAAAAAAAACATGTTTCTTTATAATTTTTATTTCACGAATTAAAATAATTTGATGATCATTATTAATATTGTCATTGATATTTATTTTTAATAATTTATACTTGCTCTAATTTTTTTTTTTTTACTTTCACCTTGTGAACTTGACCAATTTTTTAATTAAATGTTATTATTTTGCACCATGAAAAAAAAAAATAATAATAATAATTTGTTTTTTTATATATTATATAAATAATAAAATCAATAACAACAAATAAATTTTTGTTATTATGATGAGTAGTAGCTCAAAGATAAATTTTCTTTTTAAAAAAGTTAGTTTTGATTTTAATGAAATTAATTATTTAAATACCTTGATAATTATTCAAAGGAAAATGTTTTTTTTTAGAAAAAAAAATAAAGTTTGTTATTAAGCCCCCTGTAACATTGACATAGAAACAAAAAGTAGCTCTTTTCAGAGAGTGAGAGAGTTTAGAAAGACAGTAAACCAGTTAACTTGTGTCTGCTTGTGTGAAAAATATTCTCGGTTCGGGTATTTTTTTTTTCCAAAAATTATTGTTTAATATTTTTTTTAAAACATTTTGTTTGTTTTTTGTTGCCCCCCCCCCCAATATTATCATTTCATTCAAATCAAATTTTGATTATATTTTGTAGGTAGGCTTTGTTTTTAATATAAAAAAAATTTTTTTAAACAAAAAATTTTCTTTTTTTTTAATTTTTTTTTATTTTTTAACTTGTTGAAATTTTTTTTTTGTATTTTAAATATTGTAAATTGGTTGTTTTAAAGTGTAGAAAAAGAAATATTATTAAAATTTATTTAGAAAAAATTTTTTCTTTGAATAATTTTCATTTTAATATTTATAATTACTTAAAAACTTCAAGTTATAAATACTTTTTACTATATATATATATATTTTAAATTTTAAACAATTCTTAAAATAATATTTATAAAAACATGAGATAAATTTATTTTCAACAAGGGAAAATTTTTAAATATTTTTTAATATCTTTTAATATTATCATAACTCAGAAAAAAAAATTCAATTTCAACTTTTTCTTTTCTTTTTTTTATTATTTAAATTAAGAATAATTCGTGTGAAATTTTTTTTCATGGAACCCCCTAAAAATGATTGACTTATATAGAATTCGGTATTACCTATTGAAATTGTTTTTAGAAAAATAATAATAATAATAACAAAAACAAAAAACCGTTCTACATTTTCATTTCCTCTGTTCTGAAAAAAATTTAATGACACTCATAAATTTCACTAAAATAAATTACTGAATTGAAACATTTAGAATTTGTTTTTTTTTTTTTTTTTGGTAAAGAAAAAAGAATTTTTGAATAATTAAAATTACGTTTTACGAAAATTTAATCAAGTTATTAATTAAATGGTGAAAAAGGGATTTAGGGATTTTATTATTATGGTAATAATAATAATAATAAAAGGATTAATCGTAATTATTAATTTATAAAAAAAAATTTATCAGAATTAAATTTAATATCAGCATTTTCTACATTCCGGTTTTCGCTGACAAAGATGATATGAAATTTTTTTTTTTACCATAAATTTATCTAAAACTTTTCCGCCTTAATAAATAAAACTTGAACGAGATTATTTAATTTTATTAATATTATTACTATTATTATTGTTATTATTATTATTATTTTTTTAATAAAGCAAACGCATCAACCGAAAATTTATTTTCGGTGTTAATTAGCGAGATCGTTTAAAAAATCATTTTTTTTGATTAAATTATTATTATTATTGTTGTTGTTAAACGAATAGTCATGTTTGCGTACAGGTACGTTGTACGAAGAATTAATTAATAATAATAAAGAGGAAATAGTTGTAATAATAAAACATTTGTTTATATTTTTTTTAGAACGCAGTAAAATGAAAAAATCGACACGAGAGGAAATAATAATTGAAAATTTATAAAATTCGTTACTTCCTGTCCATATTTAACAGTACAAAAGTTCGTTTTAATAATTTTATCAAGTGAATAAAGGTAAATTTAATTTTTTAAATAACAACAACAATGATTTACGGTTTTTTTTCGTACCTGAAATTATCGTAAATAATTATTAATCGTATTGCGTGATCGTCAGGAATGTTTTTACTTAAAATCATTTTTTTTTTGTTTTTTTTTTTTTTTCCAGGATGTCGGTTTTACTGTCTTTGGTAAAAAATTTATTTCCTTATTTAATAATTTTAATATTATCGAAAAACTATGCAACTGGCCGTGAAGTTTTAGATTCGAAACATAAACCTGATGATAGGTACATAACCGAAAATTATAAATCACCATTTGATTCTAATTCGCATGGTAAGTACAAAATTTACACTTTAATTATTATTATTATTATTAAAATTATTTTATTTGTGAGAAGGTTAATGTTTATTTTTTTTATTAACATTTACGTGACTAAACAAAAAAAATTTTTAAATAACTCATTACGTTTCGTTTTTTTTTTTTAGTCTGTACAAAACTTTTAAATATTTTTGAGAAAAATCAATTTAAGATTGAGGATTTATTCCAGGTTTCGATGGGGTACCCATATCTCACGGTTCAAACGATCAAAAACTTGAATTTAAATATCACAATTATGAAAAATTAACAAAATTTTTAAGAATGACTTCATCGAAATATCCAAGTTTAACTGCACTTTATTCAATTGGAAAATCCGTTCAAAACAGAGACTTGTGGGTCATGGTTGTATCATCATCTCCATACGAACATATCATAGGAAAACCAGATGTTAAATATGTTGCTAATATTCATGGAAACGAAGCAGTAGGAAGAGAATTGATGCTGCATCTTATTGACGTAATGTATTTTTTTACCATTCGACTAAAAATATCATAATTGACGTTTATATGTGTTGTAAGGGCGGTTGTAATTTTTTTTTTTTAAACACGTAGTATCTCGTTCAAAATTACAATACGGATCCATACATAAAATGGTTATTAGACAACACGAGAATTCACATAATGCCATCGATGAATCCCGATGGATTCGAAGTAGCAAGAGAGGGACAATGTAATGGTGGTCAAGGACGTTATAATGCCAGAGGTTTCGATTTAAATCGTAATTTTCCGGATTATTTTAAACAAAATAATAAATCACCACAACCGGAAACGGAAGCAGTCAAAGAATGGATTTCAAAAATACAATTTGTACTTTCTGGAGGCATTCACGGTGGTGCTTTAGTTGCTAGTTATCCGTTTGACAATACACCGAATTCCAGTAAGACATATTTTTTTTTTTTTTTTAAATAAATTGATGGAAATTGTTTTTTTTTTTTTAAACAAAAGAATTTAAAAAAAAAAAATTTATTTTGTAAAGGAATATGCCGCTCTTCTCCTCTTTGTTCAGGTAGTAACCATACATTAATTCATTCATAATTTTTTTTCTTTCATTTTATTAACACTTAATATCCGATTAAATAATTTTTAATTTTAAAAATCAAAGAATATTTTTTTTTTAGTGTTTCAGAGTTACTCTGCTTCACCATCGATAACACCCGACGATGACGTTTTCCAACATTTATCATACACATATTCTAAAAATCATTTGAAAATGAGTAAAGGAACTTCGTGTAAAGCCGGATCTCCAAGTTTTTCAAAAGGAATTACAAATGGAGCTGCTTGGTATCCTTTAACAGGTTAAATTTTTCCTTTCCCCCCTCCCCCCCACGGTTTTATTAAATTTAAAGTTTTAATGTCCGTTAATCTTTTTGAAATTTTAGGGGGCATGCAAGATTTTAATTATGTATGGTACGGATGTATGGAAATCACTCTTGAACTTTCCTGTTGCAAATATCCTCCAGCATCAAGACTTCCACAATTTTGGGAAGATAATAGGGCATCATTGATAAAATTTTTAGCGGAAGCTCATAGAGGAGTTCATGGTTTTGTCATGGACGAACATGGAAATCCGATTGAAAAAGCTTCTCTCAAAGTCAAAGGACGTGATGTTGGATTTCAAACTACAAAATATGGAGAATTTTGGAGAATTTTACTTCCAGGATATTACAAGCTTGAAGTAAATAAAATTTTTAAGTATATTTTTTATTTTTTTAAATGATTAGTTATTTAAAATTATTTATTTTTTTTTCTAGGTTTATGCTGATGGTTATCATCCACGTGAACTCGAAGTCGCAGTAGTCGAACAACATCCAACTCTCGTTAACATCACATTACATCCATCAAAGGTAAAAATTCTTCTTTCTTCGATTTATTCGAAGATAAATGTGACAAAGGGAAAATTGGTGTGGGAAGAAATAATAACGGAAAGTATTCCGACATATGAATTTAACGATTCATCGCATACTTCTTATTCTGAAACTCCATTTTTAATTGCTGTTTCTGACAAAATTTCTTACACAACCGAAGACAATCAAGTGCTTAATAATTTCTGGGGTTTGCGGTCTTTAGCTAACACACAATTTTATTTTTTTAATTATTCATATATTATTAAAATTAATTTTTTATTATCAATCACGTTTTTATCAAGTGAAAAAATACATTTAAATTATATATAATTATTTTTATTCGGTTTTCATTTATGGTCCAATGACACATATATATATTCTAAAAAAAAAAATAAAAAACATTGAATATTTATTTATTTATTTATAAGCAAGAGACAATCTAAAAAACTTGCCACAAGTTATTATAATAATAATAATATTTTTTATTATCCAAAAAAAAAAGTACCTGTTTTATTAGTTTTTAAATTCACATTTCATAATAATAATAATTCCTTTTATTATTTTTTTTAAGTAAAATTTATTATAAAAAT
>NW_002987070.1:67652-72598 GCF_000006295.1 Pediculus humanus corporis | reverse complement strand
TGATGATTTTTTTATTTTTATTTTTTTATTTAATAATTCCTTATAATTAATTAAATTTTATGTATATATTTATATATTTACTGCATGTCGGGTATTAGAATTTGGTGTTTCAGATTCAACAATCAACGATGAATATTGAAAAAAACAATTCAAATGGCGATGGAGATCGCATCGTATTTCCTATAAGAAGATGACAATATATTTTTTATCTTCCCCTGTTATCTCTCTTAGCCTTTCAGGATTTAGGAAGTGTAAAAGTTCAAGAGTGAGTAGTACATTCCTAAAAAAAAATGAACATAATTACATGTTCCTTAAAAAAAAAACTTGTCCTTTGCTTTATATGTCCATCTTCATTTCCTACTTTTGCTTCTTCTCTATTCATTAGCTGCTTAATAAAAAAAACAAGTAGTTGATGATGATTGCCAATTAATTTTTTACTTATTTATTAAAATTAATATTTTTTCAGAAAAATGATGCATATTTCCGAGTGCCACAGCCTAATTATCATGGTTATCATCATCATCATTACGGTCAATCAATACCTAATCCACCTGTTTCGAGTGATTCAAGCATTTTTACAAGCATCACATCAAGTTTTAATAGTCTTGTCAATAATATTTTTGGATAAAATTTTCGGTAAGTTAAATATAATAATAATAAAATATAATAATAAAATCGTTTAATTTTGCCGTGTGCCGCCTATTTTTGTAAAATCAATTTATTTTTATTTTTTTAGAAAGAAATTTTTTTTTTTTTTTTTTTTTTTACACACAAATCAATGAAATTCAACTGGGAAAATTATTTTTAAAAAAAAAAAAAAAATTCAGTGTAATTATTTTACAAAAACGTTATTAATCACTTCCTAGTCTTCGTAAATATAAAAACTATTTTATTTGATTTGTTATTTATTTTATTTAGACAAAAACTATTATTATATACCTTTTAAAAATCTACTACTTCATTATTATTATTATTGTATTTGAAATTTAAAAATTTTACGCGCCAAAATTAAAGTATACATTATTGTTTTTTTTTTTTTTACAACTGTTAGTCTAACTAACCAACTTAAAGGTAATTTTAAATCAAAAAAAAAAAATGTCAAAAAATTATTATGCGTATAATGTTTATTTAAATTATTTTTTATAAAAATTAATCAAATATAAAATAATATTATTAACTAAACCGGAAGTGATGTGAATTCCACCAATGGAGGCACACAATTTAACAGCAAAATTAATCGGCGAATCTCTTTCTTGCATCACAATTACTTTTAATGCACTCATATCGTATTTGAAAAATATCCCAGGAATCCCGTGGGATCCCGTATTGTGATTAATTGGCCTTTGATAGTCTTTGACGGAGTACTGATAAGTTAATTGATTTGTGAGAAACGTTTTTACTTCGGTCGGTACAACTTCTATAAAATATTGATAAGACATCATTGCTGAAAATATATAAATGAAAACAGACATGATTTTTTTTAACTTTTAGACAATAAGAATATTTTTTTAAAAAATTTATTTAGAAATATGGAGATAAAGTATTACCGTCCGTAGCTATTTTTTCATCTCCTTCTAACGGATGAACTATTCCCGGACTATAATCACCAAAAGAAAAATAATTTAATCTGTGACTAAAATTAAATTCTTTGTCAGACATAAAAGTAGCTATGTGTATGTGACCTCGAGGTAGTTGTAATGATTTTCCAGCTGATATATGAAAATTTCCAGCTACTTTATTAAGAACCAATTCACCATAAATTCTGCATGCATCATACGGGCGATTCGGTAAATTTTTCCTGTAATCAATGAAATAAAAGAATAGTGTTGTGTAGTTATTAAATGAATGATTAGCACTTTTTAAAATTTGATTTCATTTTATTAATTTTTTTTTTTTCGTACCTAGGAACATAAACGTTAATAAAAGAAGGAGATGCAGATTTCCATAAATATTCGTGAACTTCATGATAATCCTGCCTCAATAAAGCATTTACATTTTTAATTTGATCAAAATTAATCTTTTGAGATGGTTCTAAGTCGAACCAAGTATTTTCCTCATGCAGTTCCCCAAAGTTAAAAACGCTTTGTTGAGTAGAATCCAATATATCAGCACTGACAGCTGAAATAAATTTCAAAAAATTCTGCTAATAATCGATCGAAACTTAAGTAAAACTATTTTTAAATAATTTTTTATAAATGTGTTGTCTTTATGAAATATCAGTTAGAAGTTTTAACATACCTGAACATGGCATTGCAACTGTCATGTCTAAATATATTTTAACTTTTTGATCAAAATCGACATCGGGTAAAAATTTGTAAGTAATTTTACTGTTTGTATAATAAGTTATTTCAGAATATAAAATCCATAACATTAAAATATAAGATATTATACTAACTGTAAAAAAAAATAAAATAACAATTTTTATTAAAATAGCTAAGTCACATAATATTTCAAATTATAATTCTAATACTGCATGCGCAAATTAATTTAAAAAAAAAAAAATTATAAGATATAAAAATTTATTTAATCCAAAAAAAAATTGAAATACATACGTGTACCCCCAACAGGTGAAGATTCCCTGCAAGAATTATCAACCTTAGGAAAAGCATCTAATACTTTAACGGATTTTAAAGACACAACTTTTTTAAATCGCTGCCTGAGTACCATTTTATTTTATTATATTTAAATTAATTATAATAAAAATTTTTATTTTCAATCATTATTTCAAATAAAATCCCGTATTAAAATACCCGAATTTTTTTATTGTGATGCATACCTCTAAAAAACAAAACAATGATCTTTACATTTTTTAAAAATTAATTATTGCCCTTAAAGGCTTAAGTAGATTTTTAATTTAAAAAATAAATAAATAAATAAATATACTTTTAAAATGTAAACAATAATTAAAAAAAAGTTACGTGTCTGAAGTTAATGACACAATTGTGTGGTACTCTATGGTTTTGTTGGTAGTCTGTATTTTTCTACTTCCACGGTTGGTAAGTTACTGCTTATTTCAAATCTACTAATATTAATTAATTTAACGTATTTTCCTTTTATGGTGCGTGATGTTTGTAATGGATTAAAATAGTTTACTTGTTATATTTTAAAAAAAAATTGTCGAAAATGGAAAACAATTTACTTATCTGCCCTTACGATAATTCACATGTTGTTAATAAACAACATTATCAGTTACATGTAATTAAATGCCAAAAGCGACATAAGCACATAAAATTAGTATCGTGTTATTATAATTACAGTCATAAAATAAAAGGAGAAGAGATATTAGAACATTATAAAATTTGCGCAGATAAACGTGAATTTGAAAAAAGCGAATGTCAGGATTTACGGAATTTAAGTTCACTTAATAAATATAGGAATAATTATTTAGAATTATTAAATAAGAAAAATCAAGAAAAGTATGAGTTACATCAAAATTTATTTGACAAAAGTTTGAAAACACCCAACT
The DNA here is from genome assembly GCF_000006295.1 of Pediculus humanus corporis. Lineage (NCBI taxonomy): Eukaryota > Metazoa > Arthropoda > Insecta > Psocodea > Pediculidae > Pediculus > Pediculus humanus. Next base: position 69,132 of record NW_002987070.1, on the reverse strand, counting down.
TAAAAGATTCTAACGATTCAAATTATAAATGTAAAAAAAGTAGAACGAATAATTTAGTTACTGATAAAAATACTCTTTGTCAGAAAAATGGTGATAAAGGTAGTTCTAAATTAAAACTATTAAATTCTAATAACAATAACTGTAATTTAAGTTTTATTCAAAAAAAAACTTTTGATAATTTTTTCAAAAAAACTAATTTGTACGACAATGAAATTCATAGTTTGCAATATAAAAATGACAATGACATTATAAAATCAGTCGAAATTGATGATTTAGGATTTATTATTCGAAATTAATTAATTAATATTGAATAGAAATTTAGTAATGCAATGAAACTAGAATTATTTTTTCATTGTTTAAAAAGTGCATTTTCATCACTATAGATATTATATCTTGTAATTTTTAAACAGTTTTTTCTCGAAAATTAATTAAAGTAAATTCTTTTTCTTATAATTATCCAAATTATATATCTATTGTGTAGAATAATTCACAATTGAAATTATTAATTTGTATTTATACTCTCCTTGAAAGTTGTAATATTCTATTTCTAAAAAGGGAAAAATTTTTTGTGGAACACCTATTTAGATTAAATTGAATATATTTAATTCTATGGATGTTGTTTTTCACTGCACTAGTTTTTGTATATAAATTATGATAAGGTTGTATAAATTAATAATTTGATGATTTCAGGAAGTTAAAAATAAAATAAATAACGCAATTATTTATATTTATATTTTTTATTTTTCACAATCTTACAAGTTATTTAAAACGATACATTTATCGGTAACTTTCATGAATTTAGTTAGATATTAGTTTGAATTCATTATAACTGACCAGGTTTCAAGTTTTTGAGCACTGCATTGCCAAAAATTTTAGCACCACTTTCATTTTCATCAGCACCTGGGAGTGTTTTGCATCTTTCGATCCAAGATGTAATATTCGAATAAGGACTTACATCCCATCCAATAGACTGAAACATGAGAAAATATAAAAATTAAATTTTTACTACTTATTATTTCTAATCACTGAACAATTTATTTAAAGTGTATACCAATGCACTGCTTAATGATGCGAATGTTGATAAGTCAGCAATGGTGCAAGTATCTCCAGTTAGCCACTTCCTTCCATGAAGAAATCTTTCGAGAAATCCTAAAGCTTCAGTCAAAGATTTCTTTTTTTCATCAGTAATCATTGTCTCACCCAAAAAAATTACTGGAAACTGTAATTATAAAATTCATAGGGCAAGTGAAAGTAGTTTACCAACAAACTGAAGTTTTCAAAATCTTTTAAAAATACTTTAATATCGTTTAAATAATCACTCGAGTAAAAACTTACACATATTGCTCTAATTCGAGGGAAAAGAACTGTGGCATCAAAATATAATCTTTGATCAACAACAGCTTTTAATTGTGGATTTTTAGGGTATAAAGAATCATCCTTTCCATATTTTCTTACTAAGTAACTTGCTATTGCTCTGCTT
>NW_002987070.1:65183-67632 GCF_000006295.1 Pediculus humanus corporis | reverse complement strand
TGACGGTTGAAGTTGTTCTTTTTTGAAAAGATTTATTTCTACAATATTAAAATCAAGATTTAGTACTCTAAGAGTCAGTAAGGCTGCTCTGGATGGAGCACTTGGCGGAAAATGATAGAGTGTTATTGTCATTTTACCTTGTTAAAATAAAAAACAAAAAAAAATAATGTCGTACATTTTTAAAAGTGAATTAAAAATTAAATATTATTTTATTAAAATTTATAAAATACCTGAAATAAAAATGAAGTGATAAATCCACGACGCGAAAAAATAAAATATATGCTTGAAATGAAAGTTTTATTATTATTATTATTATTATTATTAATCTTTTTGGGTTGAGCCCTGATAAGTTACATAACTAAAGTTAAAAAAAAATTATCTAATACGTTAGGTATTTTATCGTAAATTATTTGACTTAAGGTAAGTCAAGAATATCTTTTTTAGTTTCTTTATGTATAATTTATATTTACTTAATAACTGTGATGACGTTTTTGAAATTTTAAAACGAGTTTTTTTTTTCTTTTTACGGCTACCATAAAATTGCGCGGGAAAATTATTTTGAATTATGATTTTGGATTAGAACGTTTCGTGAGTTTGTGTTTATGCGTTTTCCGTATATTTGTAAATTGTTTTTCTTTTTTTAATAATATTTATCCCCTTTTTTTTTTTTTAAAATAAAAGTTTTTTTAAGTTTTAAATTAAATAATACATAATTTGTGTCGTATACGGTTGTGTTGTATAGATAATGCAAAGTGACATCTACTGGATGTAATTTAAATTAACAGGAAAAAAAATCAATAAAATTTGAATATCATTTTTTTTAAAAAGCGTTTATTTAAATATAAATTTATAATCGTCATGTTTTATAAAAAAAAATTAATAAAAACATAAAAATAAAAAAAATTTATTTGTAAAAACTAATGAGAGATTATTCTAAAACCCAATCACATGGTAATTTTGGCATTTTAGATGCAGGCCAAGGAAGGTAACCAGTAGTTTTAAAAACCCAATAATCGTAGGACACCTTTCCGACCAAAAGAAGCAAAAGTCCAATTTCTCCAGCAATCATATAATATATATAATCTGTCCAGTCTCTTTGATACATGCATGCTTTATTCTGGTCTAACGCCATTACCTATAATATACCCATTTTGTTTGTTAAATTACAAAACAATTGACAGAAAGAATTTAAATAAGTAAACTAATGTCAGATTACATACTCTTTCTCCAGTATTATCACATAGTAATTGATCATAATCAGGTATATGTTTTTTATTACTCAAGAGCCAAACTTTAACAACTTGAGCCACACTACAATTACACACCAGTCTGTTTCCTCCTAAATTAACACGACGAATATGATAATTTCTATCAAAAGTATTTGACAATATATATGTTGGCAACTACAAAAAAAAAAAACAAAATCAAATGAAAACGTTAACCATTATCCATTTCAAACTTAAGTTCAAAGTCATAGAATAATAAAAAAAAATGATTAGTTTTATCTAATGTCGTTTTTAAACTTTGTATTGTTCATTATTATTCACCACTTACAGATTTAATATTATTTTCTCGTAAACTAAGGACTAGGAAATTATCAATAAATTTTGATCCCTCTAAAGCTAAAATTGATGAAATTTGATTATAATCGGCATAAAATTCTCTGATGTCTTTATAATTTTCATCAAAAGTTAAAGGATCCAAACTCGTTATCTAAAAACAAAAATGGCGGATATAATAACGTAGTAATAAGTAAATTAATTTGAATTTGAATTATGACTCTTTTTTACTCACGTTATTATAAGATACATTTAACGAAATAGTATTTTTTGGTAAATATTCTGGTAGTTTTTTCAAACCCAATGAAGAACAATCGACAAGAACTGACACTGTTGGATGTTTACCCGATACCATATCTAACCTGTACGATCGACAGGTACAACCTTTCGTGCAACTCTCTTGTATATTTCTTAAAATGAGTACCTAAAATGTTAAAAATGTTTTTATTATTTGAAATAGTTAAATGTTTAATCCATACAATTTTTTCAAAGTTTTTTTTTTTTTTTTTTGTTTTCCATACCTGGGATAAGGGAACTTGGGCAATAGAATTAAACCAGTGAAAATTTTTAGAAGAGAAGCAATAAGTAGAATCAACATTTAAAAAAACAGTTTGAGGATTTTCTGTGAGGTACTGCATGAGGGTTTGACATTCTACACCCCGGTTATCTAAGTAAAAAATTATTTAATTCTTTTTTTTTTTTTAATTTATTATTTAAATATAAATTTTAAATGTCATGTCATTATAAATATACATATAACAAAGCAAAATTAGTTTTTCTGTGCATTAGAGTAGTAATTGTGTGTGTGTGTGTGTGTGTGTGTGCAGATACAAACTAATAATTAATTAATTTTCATTATGAAAAAACTAAACTAAAAACAATAGTAAAAA
>NW_002987070.1:48861-65141 GCF_000006295.1 Pediculus humanus corporis | reverse complement strand
TGAATTAATTTCATAAGAAATCCGTTCTATTTTCCCTTCGGTAACGGAAAATGATTCTAATTTAGGCCAAGCTTCAAATGCAAAATATTTTAAATCTTGTAATGTTGCATTTAATATATGCATGTACCTTACTTTGGCAAGTTGTATACCTAAAACAAAAACCCCTTTTATGCGTTGTCCACGGAATGCATAAAAACATTTAAAAAAGAAAAAAAAACTTACACACATACCTGCACATCGTAAGTTATTGTTTAATTGATAAGGATTAGTTATGTGACAGCAAAAAACAGAATCATTATTCAAGGTTTTACACAAACAGGTTTCTTTTTCTTGAAGCAAACTACATGCTTCCTCCTTAACTCCAAAGCAAAGAGTTTCATTATTATTATATACATCCAATGGCGGATTTATAACAACAACATCTTTTTCCTGATTAACTTTTCCCACAACATTTTCCTGATTACTTTTCAATACAAGTGTTTGAAAAAATATTATTAACCATATGTACATACCTGAAATGTAACAATATAAAATATAAACAAACAGACAGACAACTTTGAAGGGGGTGGGAGTGGGGAGGTGGGAAAGAGAGAGAGAGAGACAATTTAATTTGTCCTTTGATAAAAAAAAAAAAATTTTTTTTTTTTCTTTTTATTTGTTTTGGTGAAAAATATTCATTTTTACTCACTCGATAAAAAAAAAACTTAAGGGGAGGAGAGGGGAGAAAGGGAGGAAAGGGGGGAAAAGAAAAAATGATTTTATATAATTTTTTTTTTTTTTGTTTACTCAGCAAAAAAAAAAAAAAATAAAAAAATAAAACGATAGCTATCGATTTCGTACAAGCCTTCTAGGGTAATAAAAAAATTCTTTGCTATTTTTACTTTGTTATAAAAAATTAAACTAAAATTAAACGAAAGTTTTAAAATAATAATAATAATGATAATGTTCGATTTTAAAAATAATAATAATAATAATAATAATAATTGACGTAATGGATTAAAATAAAAAACAAATTTTTATAAACTTGACATTTTATCATACAAAAAAAAAAGAAAAATAATTAAAAACGACGACATTAATTTTTGAAACTTAATTAAATAAACTAAATAATAATAATAATAATAATAATAATGTAAAACGTAATTAATAAATAAAAATTAATTAAAAAAGATTTTGATTAAACAATGAGTTATTTTAAATAAATAAATAAAATAATTACCTTTTTAAAATATTAATCGTTAGTTTTTTTTTTTTTTCGTTTCTCCAATAATAATAAAATAACGAACAAAAATCATTTTAAAAAAAAAAAAAAAAAACCCAATAAATAATAATAATAATATTTTTATTTTAAATAAAAAAAATAAAATTTTGACCTTTTTACGTTATATATAATTTATTTTTAGTAACAAAAAAAAACCTCATGGTTTGTATATTATATTTTTTGATGGAAGAAACTCGTTTAACTAGTTGAATGCGATTCACGGTTCGAACATTGTTTCAAACATTTTTTTTTTTTTTTTTTTTTTTTTCGTTTAGAAGCAAAGAAGGACTCGATCACAATTTCATATTCGTTTAAATTCCCTTCTATTTTAGATAAAAATTAATTTAAAAAAAAAAGTTTTTTTTTTTTTATTATTATTTGACGGTTATTCAAAAAGTTACGGTTAATTATTATATATACGTATACATATTACGTTAGATAAAAAAAAAACAAAATGGCGGATTGTTTTGTTTGTTCGTTACGGAGAAATATTAAGGAATTTAAAATAAAATAAAAAATTATATATATGACAGGATTTGTAAAAATTAAAATTTATTATTATTATTATTATTATTATTATTATTTTATCGTAATTATGTTTTTTCGTACAAATTTTTTTGAATAAAAGTATAAAATCTTCACGAAAAAAAAAATACATACAAGTATATATGACTTAATTTTTACCGCCATTATTTCCGACATTTTGTTTTTTAACAAAATCATGGATTTTCGTTTAGGGGGGAAAAAAAATCGAATTTTTTATACGTTAAATTTTTTAAAAACTTTATATATATATATATATATTTTATATAAATATTTGATAATAATCAACAAAATTGCTTTTTTTTTTTTTAGTTTTCTGTACAATAATATTTTTTTATTTTAAATAATAATTATTATCAAAATCTGAGAGAAAAAAAAACATTATTATTATTATTATTATCACTAATTTTATGAAAAAAAATGAATTTTATTTTAAAAAAAAGTAATAGGATGATTAATAATTACATAATTATTAATTTTGTACAATAAAAAATATTTAAAATTTTTTTTTTTTTTTCATAATTGGAAGGAATATTTATAATAATTTTCTATTTGGAAATAGGATGTTAAAAACAAAATGTTTTTATTCTCGAATTTTCTTTCTTTCTTTTAAATGATTTTTCTTTTGAAAAACTTATTATTACTACATTTTTAATAATCGAATCACTTTCCATAATTTTTTTTTTTTGCAAAAATTAATAGCATGAATAATGAATGACAATTTATAGATGAAAAGAAAGAAAAAAAATTACTGGGATAAAAAGAAACTAATTAAAACAATCTCACTTAAGTAGGAAAAAATAAAATAATTTAATAACCAACAATCCCTTAAAAAACGTTTAAAAACAGGATATAAATGATTTCATTAAATTAAATGAAATAAAATTAAAAAAATCTTCTTCCCCTTTAAAGAAAAACGTTTTTCATGTTTTTTTTTTCTTTCCATATTTCTTTAACCCTAACCACCGACTTTAGAGCATAAAACCAATTGAATATATATATTTATATGTAATAAAAGTTATCATCAATTATATTTCAATTTTATTTTTACTATTTTTTTTTTGTTTTTTTGTTTTTGTTTTTTTTTTTTTCTCTTCAATTTGCATTGATACAAGTTATTCCTTCTTTAGGTAAATTTATATTTTGTTCGGTTAAAGGTTTTGAATTTATCTGCCTTCCTTTTCCCCCTCGTCGACTACGATTTTTTTTACTCGAATCGTGTTTCTCACTCTCTTCTCCACCACTCATAGATACCTGAAACGAGTTAAAAATTTATATAATAAATAAGTAAAAAAAATTCAACAACCGCGTCAATCTACGTTATTACATATACATTATACCTGCTGTAAAATTTGATTAGAGTTACTCTGTTTGATTTTTCCAGATTTTCCCCTTATCGGCTGATTGCTCGAAGCTTGGTACAAAACTGCTAAAACGTTACCGACGGCTTTTGTTCTACCCTCCCGAAAAACCATTCTTTGACCAGGTCTTATGTATTCTGGATGTTTTATAAATCTAAAATGAACGATTGCCTTGTCTCCCGTTCGCAAACATTCTTGAGACATGCTTAGAATAGATGCTGTTTGCCTTATGCTCCCGCAATGAACTATTATTTATTTTATGAGAAAAAAAAAAAGAATTAAATATAATACGCAGGAGGTTAAAATATTTTTAAAAATTGATACTTAATTTTGAAAAGTAAACAATGCTTACCCATTGCCTGATAACGAGAACTAATTGTTGTAGGATGATGTAAAACCAAAATTTCTCCCTGAAATTCCCAACAAGCTTGAGGATTTAATAATGGCGATACCATGACCATTCCTTTTCGAATTTGAGATCTTTTTATCTATAAAATATTTTTTGATTTTATCCCACCGTAGGTAATAAAAATAACAAAATGATTTAAATCGTAATTAATTTCGTTTACTTTTTTTAAAGCGAAAGATGCTGTTTGACCTCCTCGAACTTCAGACACTGCCATCCTCTTTCTATGTATACTTTTTATTGCAACTGGTTGAAAGTGTCCCAAAGGATCGGGACCCAATAATAATGTGTCGTTGAGTCGAACTAATCCTTTTAACGTTGTACCTGATACTACGGTTCCAACTCCCTTTGAAAAATTTTTACAAATAGTAAATAGATGAAATAAAAAAGGGGAAATACTATTAAAATTAAAATTAAAATTTAAATTTAAATTACCGGCACAGAATAAGTATCGTCTATTTGAAATTCCGCAGGCTCATTTTCTAAACTAGGAGTTCGAGTGGTCAATAAATTAAGGAACATTTTCAACAAATCGAGATTTTCTCCATTAACGTTAGATACTTGAAAAATTGGGCACAAACTGTCAAATTAAGATAGAATTATTTTTGAAGTGTGAAATTTTTTAAGTCGAAATAAAATCATAAAGCAATTGTTAAAAAATAATTACCGCTCCGATACAAAATTAGTTGCGGTGGTAATAACGTCATCCGCAGTTTTAACCATAACTGGAACTTTCCTACAACCTGGAGATTTCAAAACACGAACCAATAATCTTAATGTATCTTGTAAAATATTCGGTGGACACATGTCTATTTTTGTAACAACCGTAAAAACCGGTACGCTAAGTGCTAACGCTAGTCCTAAATGTTCTTTGGTCATACCCACGACTCCAGCATTAGCACCAATCTGAAAATAATTTTTAGTTAAAAAAAAAAAAAAAAAACAAAACCTACTAAGTAAAAAATTTAATTGTTGTTAGAGTAATAAAAACTGAAAGAAAACATTAAACTAACCATAAGCATTCCAAAATCAGGTGCATGTCCTGTCATTCCAAAAACTGTTGTTTTTAAATAACGTTCATGTCCTGCTAGATCTATAAAAGTAATTACTTTTGATGATCTTTCACAAATTTTAACCCAATCAAGAGACCCATGTTCAGGATTATTTACAACATTTCCTAAAAAAAAAAATCAAGAGTTATAATTTCTAATTACCAAAATAAAGAATTTGGAACACAAAAAAAAAAAAATTTAGATGTAAATGTTTAATTAACCTTTATTATCAAATCCTAGAATATCATTACCGACTGAACTAGTTCTTCCGGTTTCTTGCTCATGTTTGTGCCTAAAAAGCTTTTGACGAGCAAACCCTCTTCCATTATCAAGTTCTCCATGAGTAAGAACTCCCAAAAGTGTTGATTTACCAGCATCTACATTTCCAACTACTGCTACCCTAAATTATTATCTCTATTATTAATTTATATATAAAACTAAAATGTGAATTGTTATTCAAAATGTTTTAGTAAACATCAATATGTTATTATTATCATGACAGGAGGATACTCATCAAAGAAATTACACAAAATTTTTCAGGAATAGAGAATATAAAGATAAAATTAACATGTTTACTTTCAAATTCAATAAAATAAGCACCCACTTATATAGTAACATACCTAATTTCCATAAAGTCATGTTCATCTATCTTTTTTCGAACTAAAAACTGTGCTGCAAAGCCTTTATTACATTGTTTTTTTCTGAGTAAAACACAATCAGCATCTAATGATGCAGATAAGGATGCTAGTGTTGCTGAAGCTGCATCAAATTCTTGCTCAGATAAGCCATCCTCTCCGACACCATCTAAAAATAATGTTTTTAACTAATTTAAAAATTTCAACTATATAAAAAATTAAATTAATTTTAAGATATACTAACCGTGTGCCATGCCAATATCATAAATTGTTTCCCCATGACTTTCTTCCAATCTCTCTTTTAATCTTTTCTGCAAAAGATCATATTGCTCTGAAGTTGGACTAATCATTACCTCCTGTAATAATTACTTATGAGTATTATAAATTAATTATTACATTACCTATTTATTAATATTTTAAAAGTTGTACCTTCCCCATCACTAAAGAATAATTTTTAGTCATATTATTAGTAGGTGACATTGGTGCAGTTTTTTCTAATTGAACTCCTTTAGCTTCCTTTGACATAATTTTAATTAAGTCAGTATTTAATTCAGCTCATCTAACACCCACTTTGAAATCAAATAAGTTTTTAACTAAAACAAAAATTATATTTTACACATTCTAAATTTAAATATTAAAATATTTTAAGGAAATTTTTTAATTAAATTTATTAATTTGTAATCATTGAAGTTAAATAAATAAGCACAATATGTCAAATGTAAATATCACAATCACAGAATTTTGCTTTTCTAAAAAATACTTTAATTTTTTTTTTTTAATTATAAAATATATAATAAAAAAAATACCTTTCCAATCTTAAATACATCTGTTAACAAATTTGAGTTCCACTATCAAGGATCAGCTAAGGGGTCATTTTTATAATAATCCTATTTCATATAATGTTTATTCCCATTTTCATGATTTAAAACTAAAAAATAAATAAAGAAAAATTTTCTTTGAAATAATAATGGGGACTGTAAAAAAAAAAAAAAAATACAACGTATTTAAATATGTAAAATTATCAAAAAATATTTAAAAGTAAAATTTCTTTGTAATAATAATATTTGATTAAATAGATTAGAAAGATTAGTGACATATTTTAAAAAAATACCATCACTTTTAAACCAGATAAATTAAAATTATCTAATCGTTATTTATACGAGAAGTGTTTAAATAAAAGATAAATATTTTCAGAATAGTATTAAATTTAAAAATAATTATATTTAATAAAATAGTATTTACATCTATGAAATAAATGGTACTAACCCATTCCAAAAATACCACATTTTCAAAAATTGCACATACGTTAAACCATTTTAATAAGCAGGCTGTGAATTGTGAATAACATTCAAGTAGACAACGTTGGCGATATTGACTTAGTTAAATTTGACGTGTTGATCACGTGCCAATTTTTTTACAGTATTTAAAAATTACTGTTTATTCGAATTAAAATCGGTTAACGACACTATGAATTTTTGCTTAGGTATATTAAGGTAAACATTTGAATCGTATTTTATTATTAAGCTAAGTTATTCAAAATTCATTCAAATTTCTATCCATTTATATAAATTATGTATTATTTTACTAATAGCCTATTAATTATCAAAATATATATATTTAATTTTTGTTAGAAATTTTGCCGTGTCAGAAAAATTTAAATAGTTTTTCAGTTGTTATTTTTATTTGACCAAAATCGTAATCATGTTTGAAATTTATTTTTAAAATTACAAATTAATGAAGATTATAAAGAAATATTATTATTCTAAAATACAAGTGAAAGTAAATTTTAAAATTAATTTATTTTTACTTCCGTTTTTGTTGTTCGCATAAATTTTATATATTAGGCTTATCGAATGATATTAACTACCCAACGGTTTTTTTTAAAATTCAATTACTAGTATCGAGCTTCTTTTTATTTTTTTTTTTGTAAAAGTATACATTAAAATGTATATTTTTGATAGATATGATTTCCAATGTATTTTCAAAAACAATCAAAATATTTTGTCCTGATATTGACTCTTTTATACAAATTAATTATCAAACAGTTAACCTCATGATCACGAATTTATTTCATTTTAAAAAAAAAACGAAATTTTAAATTAAATTTAAAAAAATAAAAAAAACATAGAAATTTTAAATGATCATTATCAATATTAATAATTAATGGCATTTTGGTGTAATAAAAAATTTTAGGATTGTGATTAAATTTCATATTTGGTAATAATCAAGTCTAGCCAAGACACGTCTTGCTGAGGCGGTTCTTAAAATATATATTAAGAAACTTTGTAGTCCATTCTTTAGTAAACCTGAGTTATTGGTAAGTAAAAAATTTTTTCTATATTTAAATTTTCAATAATAGATTAATGCTTAAAAAAAATTAACAAATATAAATACATATAAAATTGTGTAAATAAGTATTTATTGAATTTAACATAAACATGCAGGACATCTTAAACAAAACATCAGACATGTTTAATTTGCTACTAGATATTTTTTTATTAATGTAATTTTATTTATCATGTAATTTTAATCTTGTCTTATATTTTGACATCTTTGATTTTGCTCATTGCTCTGAAATTAATAAAAATAATTTCCTTTTTAATTTATAAATTAAAATATTAACTTTAGTCAAAATTAAGTTTATTTTTATTTGAGCAAAAAAAAAAATTAATCATCTTACCGATTTCAAAATTAACAATAATAGAATAAAATAAAAATAAAACTTAAATTTGTCATCATTTAATAATGTGTAAAAGCAAATTATTTTCAGTAAAAACTCATTTCATTGACATTAAAAAAATTTTAAATAATTACAGAATGGTGAGAAATTAATGATAAAAAATGGAAATTAATGGTTCGAGTGTCATCATAAAAAACAATGTTAAAGAAATGGGTCAAGAACTGGCTAGCCATCTAGAGAAGATAGCAAACTTAGCTATTGAAAGAGATGGATGTTTTAAAATAGGATTGACTGGAGGTTCTTTAGTACAGTTGCTAACTCATGCTCTTGCCACAATTAAAACTGATTGGTTTAAATGGTTTGTCTTCTTTTGTGATGAGAGAATACTTAGTCAAATTGATATGGAGCCACTGCATAAAGTTTATGAAAATCTGTTTAGTCAATTAAATATCCCAATACCGAATGAAAATATAGTAAAGGTGGATACCGATGTTTCCCCATTGGAATCATCAAAAGATTATATATCTAAACTAGCTTTGCATTTTCCTCCTGTGCAATTTCCCAGATTTCATTGCATATTATTAGGAATAGGCCCAGATGGACATATTTGTTCATTATTTCCAAATGATGACAAAGTTTTAAGTGAATCTTCAGTGTGGGTTGCTCCAGTTATGAATGCGCCCAAACCACCACCTTGTCGAGTGACATTAACATTCCCAGTATTGAACAATGCTGAGTTTTGTATAATTTCAGCTTTTGGAAGTGAAAAAAGTGAAATAATAAAGCAAATATTCGGTGGACAAGATTTACCAGCAGCAAAAGTTAAACTTGCTAAGGGTACTTTGTTATGGATTTTGGATAAAAATGCTGCCCCGGAATTATTACAAACGAATAAATCAGTATCTTAGTTCAAAAGATTCAATTAATAAAGTCTGAATGTGATAATTTAAAAAAAAAAAAAAAGAAAAGAAACCTATACCGGGCTTGTACCGAATTTATTATATAGAAAAACGGGTAACAAAAAAAAAATTTTAAAGACAATTTTTTTCGAAATTAGTTTTCAGTGAAATAACCTTAAAAAAAATGTCATTGAAAATTTTTGTAAATTAATTTAAAATATTTATTAAACTAAATTCAATTTTTTTTATATGTATTCTGTGTTAAAATGTAAATGCACATGAACTCCACATTATACCTTAGTTTTTTTCTTTTCTAGTTATTGATAATAAAGTAAAATAATTGGTTTTTCCACCACAACATCAAAATTCAATTTTTATTTACAATTAAAAATCTTAGTTTTAATTATAGTTTATTAGATGTTTAATTTAGTTTTTACAATATAGTATTTTTTAAAAAAAAAAAAAACCAAATCTCAGTATATTTAACATGAAACAGATCTCAAATGTAGTCAATTATTGTAATTAAGGTTTATAAAAATAGGTTCTAAGTTTTTGTTTCTTAATCAGTTTCTTATTTTTAGTACAATACTATTTATTATTATTAATTCACTGGCATAAATTATTATTATTATTTAAATTCTTAGTCAGATTATTTATTTATTGCATTAGAGTTATTTTAAATAAATATAATATGAAAAAGTTTTAAATTATTGGAATTAAAGCTTTATTTACCCAAAGTCTGAGATATAAAAAGCATTACGTTTTAAAAAAAAATTTTATTGTAAAAATTAACAAAAACAAAATGCTTTAATTAAGTTTTTTTTTTTTACTTTAAATGTATATTATTAAAATAGTGTTTTGTCAAAATGAAAAAAAAAATAAAAAATTAAAATTTGTGTTTTAAAAAAAAAGTAATGTGTCATTTATTATTGTTTATCTTGAAATATTTTATTTTTTACAAAGTTTGATGATTTATTTATTCTTCCAATTAATGTAAAAACCTTTTTTTCAAATTTTTGATAAGTTTGAAGTCATTTAAAAATAAAAAAAAAAAAAAGCAAAAGGATTTTATTTTTTATGATTTTTAATAGAAAAATTTTTTGTAATGAAGGTTTTAAAAATAAGTTTCTTATAAACTAAATTATTTTTTACTATATTTGTAGATGTTTATTTGTAGTCAAAAGTTTTGAAAAAATAATAAGAAAAGAATGATTTTTAATGTGTATGATTTTAGTTATTATTATATAACGTATTAACCGCCATTAAACATTGGAAACGCGCTTAAACGATTTATAAATTGCGAATAATAATTGTTTGTATCAAAGTGAGTTATCGATAAGAAAATGGAAAACGGAAAAGATGGTGGAAAAAGCAGTGGGAAAAATAAAAAAGTTAATAATGAATTTGTACTGTATAAAAATAAGTATTTACTTTCGTGTAAGTGGAAAAATTCCGTTGACGTAAAATTACAAATGGCGGATCCATATTTTTTCTTTCTTACCGGAATAAATGAAATACCCGATACGTTGGATGAAGATTTAACAATAACATTCCCAGGTATTATTATTATATTTTTAAATTTTATATCTTATTTTAAATTTAGTTTTTTTTTTTTTTTATCTTATTCGTTTTGGTTTTTATTATATAGAATTATTAGATAAAAGCTTAGGAATTTTAGATCATAGTCTTCATATAAATTTCATGGTGGAATTACCTTGGTTAATGGCTCAATATGCAATTAATGATTTATTTAATCCTTCGATGACTATTTTGTACGATGTCCAAGATGGAGATCTCGCGAACATTCCAGAACATTTAAATATAAAAGCAATAAAAATTAAATCGCCTTATCCGTTTGGACATCATCACACGTAAGTTAATTAATGATATTTATAGAAAAAAATTTGAAATTTATTATTATTATTATTATTATTATTATTATTATTATTATTATTATTATTATTATTATTATTAAATTATTACTATTAACTTGTCCGTAATTTTTAATTTAAAAGGGTTTTTTTTATGATTTCAGAAAAATGAGTATTTTTTTTTATACCGATAGAAGTATACGTTTTGCTATTTATACGGCTAATCTAATTGAATCAGACTGGGAAGATCGAACACAAGGGTAAAAATTTAAATTTGTGGTTATTTTTCCAAATTTTTAAAATTAATTAATAAATAGTTTTATTAAAATACAATTAATAATTTTTCTTTTCAGAGTTTGGATCAGTCCAAAATGTCCATATTTAGGAGATGATGTACCAATTAATTATGGCGAATCTGATACATTGTTCAAATTTGAAATTTTACAATATTTAATATCGTATAAATTACCGGAAATTCGAAATTTACTTATTAAAATTCAAGAAACGGATTGTTCTTTAATTAAGTTAGAAAAATATTTTTTAATTTAAAAAAAAAAAAAATTTTTTTAATTCCACTTTTTTGTTTGTCATTAATTTTTTTAAATTAAATTTATAGAGTTTTTTTCGTTTCTTCTGTGCCTGGTTCAGTAATTGATAATTTCGGTTATATAAAACTTGGTAAAATTATCAAAGAGCACGCTGTTGAAAATTCAGAAGACAAAGAAAGGATAGTGATACAATGTTCATCAATAGGCAAGTATTATTATTCTTATCCTGGATACAAGTGACGTCATTTATACAATTAGAGTAATTTGAAAAACATGTTAAAAAGTCTTCAAGCATTGATTAAATCGTTTAAAATTAGGATCACTCGGACCCGCACCTGATTCTTGGTTACTCAACGAATTCGTAAAAAGTACCTCCTCGAAGTTATCATCGCCTCAAGTTTCCATTGTTTATCCATCCGTTAGAAATGTTGCATCAAGTATTTATGGACTTTCAGGAGGTGGTTGTTTACCATATTCTAGTGGTACTCATATCAAGCAACTTTGGTTGAATAAATATCTAATGTAAGAGGTTAAAAAAATTTATTAAAACTTATAACGTAATCAATAACTTAAAAAATGTTTGTTAATTTGATTTTTATGTTTATTTACAGGCAATGGTATTGTGAACATCGTAAACGTTCAAAAGCGGTTCCTCATATAAAAACATATGCAAGAATAAATGAAGATAAAGAAGAAATTTCTTGGTTTTTACTCACGAGTGCCAACCTATCAAAAGCTGCTTGGGGAAAAAAATTAAAATCTGGAATGTTGCAAATAATGTCATACGAAGCAGGAGTACTTTTTTTACCTAAATTATTGGTGAGTACCTCTTAATTATCATATTACTCCGAATAATCTCGGTTTTAACGGTTTAATGAAAAACTATATAATTTATTTTATCACGCGTTTTG
Source organism: Pediculus humanus corporis (assembly GCF_000006295.1). Taxonomy (NCBI): domain Eukaryota; kingdom Metazoa; phylum Arthropoda; class Insecta; order Psocodea; family Pediculidae; genus Pediculus; species Pediculus humanus. Next base: position 52,974 of record NW_002987070.1, on the reverse strand, counting down.
TAGATAAATAAAAATGTGTTTAAAATTAAAAAATTTGGATATAATTCCGGAAATGATGATGAATTTCCAATACCGTACGATATCCCTTTGACTTCTTATCAAGAAACTGATCGTTTATTTTTGTTCGATAAAAATTTTAAATAATCGATTCGATTTACCATTAATTCGACCAAAATTTGAAGAGGAATTTTTACAATAATTTGTTTTAATGCCATGATGAGTGCTTTCAAATATAATATTATGAGGTATTGAGAAAAAAAATTTTAAACAAATTTACTTATTATTGCATATTTATTAAAATTGTAAGTTTAAAAGAAAACTTTATATAAATAAATTTTACAAATAATTTTTGAACTTATCACTTTGATTATTATTATTATTATTTTGACCCTTTAAGTAGCACATATCAAATATTGACAATAAAACAAAACTTTTTTTTATTAAATCTTTTTAAAAGAAATTATTACTCATGACGTAATACACCATTAAATACATTAAAATAATGCGGTAATGAATAATATTATTTTATCACAAAAGTTGCAATTAATTTTTATATAAATCACATCAATTTTCAAAAAAAAAAAAACAAAACAAACTAAACTGGTTGCATATTTTTATTTATTTGAATATACAAATATCACATCACCGGTAGTTTATTAAATCTAAATAATATAAATAATTTTATGAAAAATAATTAGTATAAATGATAAAAAATTAGTTTGCTGAGTTAGCTACATTTTTTTTTTTTTTTTTGATATTTTATCAGTAAAAGAAAAGCTTTATTTTAAATATATATTTTTAAAAACATTAAATACATTTTATTGTATGTAAATAATCGATTTTATTCATCCCGCCCGAATAAACAACTTAAAAACTATAAATAAAATTTAAAAAATAAGAAAACGTTTAAAAAATAATGATATAATAACCCCTTTTATAAATTTTTAATGCAGAAATAATAATTAGGACTAAAATGATTTTTAAGCTATATAAAAACAATAACAATAATATAAAATTTTATAAACGATTGCCTAAGCCATTTTTTTTTTTTAATAATTTATTAATTAAAATTATTAATAATAAAATACTTAATGAGACAGAGAGAGAGAGAGAGAGAGAGAAAGAGAGAGAGTAAATACTTAATTTTTAACATATAAAATAAAAAATAATAATAATAATAATAAAATTAACAAATAAAAAACTTTGTACTTTACACATTTATATATATATTATATATTTTTATATAAAGAAATTTATTTTGCACATATGAAGCAGAGAAAAAAAAAACAAATTATAATATTAATTATTTTTTTTAAATTATAATTATGGCAAACTAATTTATAATTATTAAAATAATAAAAGATAAAATGAAGAAATTATATCATTCAAAAATAAAATTTATATATATACTCTCATTTGTAAAAATAATATTTTGCTCAAGTTTTAAGCATTTTTAACGTACAAAGATTTAAATTAATAATCAAATTATTATTATTATTCCTTAATTTAAAATTATGTACACGTTTATACAATAACCATACTTTTTGATGGAAAGAATTTAATTTTTTCTTTTTTGTTAGTTAAACACTTATAAATTCGTATTGTTTTATGCAGAATTTAATAACTGGAAAAAAACTAAAGTCTGTAGTTTGATTTCAGGTATTGAACTAAAAGTAGGGATGGTAATGGAAATTCATTTTTTGGATTTTCAACTCGTACGAGTTTAGCGTTTTCTGGTTTTGACACGAAACCTTAAAAAAAAAAATTTCAAAAATTTTGATTTTTATCAATTCGATTATTAAAAGTGACTTTAATTTAAATTAACTCACTTAAAGAAGCTAAATGATGATAATCAGATACTGAATGAAGTAATAGCCTTTCAAAACTTGATAAAACTGGTGAAATGTATATTTTTTGAGGTTCTGCTGAAAAAAATGAAATAATTTCTCCTTCGAAATATTCAACCATTCCCAGAGGAACGCTTTTTTTCCTCAGTAAACTTCTCAATGTTTTATTAATTGCAGGCCTGGGAAAAGCATGTTTTTTTTTATCATTTTCCAACAACTTTCTTTGATGCTCTTCGCTACTCGATATAAATTCATTCCATTTCTAAAAAAAAAAAAAATAAACTATTCTGATACTGTGATATAAAAATAATGTGAATTTCTTTTTTTTTTTGAATGTTTCAAAGTCTTTCGACACAAAAATACACCTCCATATTGATTTTTCAACATAAAATTTGAATTAACAAAAAAAAAAAAAACAAAATATAAATCACTGTAATGAGTAAACTGAAATTTTTTTTAAAAACTTGGAAGATTTCAATAACAAAAAAAATGATAATTTTAAATAGGTAGATAAAAAAAAAAAAAAAACTCACTTCTAGAGCTTCTTCGTCATTTAATAAAATAGAAAAACCAGACTTTGAATTTTCAATAAAATCTTCTATTGTAACTTCTTGTAATTCATCTTCTTCTGTTAATGTTAACAACTGATGGGCTGTAATTTTTCATCAAATTAAAATTTTGAAATTGAACATTTGAAAAAAAAAGTTTTCGAGTAAAAGAGAAAAGAAAAGAAAAGAAAGTAGAAACAAGCCTGTTCTAATAAGTGTACTGATTTTAAAAAAATATATTATTTTACAAAGTATTTTTACAATAAAAATTTAGTGTTAAGTAAAATTAAATTTACCATTATGATATCGTCGAAATTTTTTTTTCCCACTATGATTTTTTAATGTTGAAAATGTTGAACCAATAGTTGGGGGTCTTGGCCTCAAATTAGGTACATGCTGTTGAGTTTGAACTTCTTCCTCAGTCCAATAATTTAATGTTTCATCATCACTTGAAGGTATACTATAAATTAATTCAAAATAAAAATTAAAATATTATAAAAAACATTAGGTAATGTCGAAGAAAAATAAAATCATTTAGTTTTCTTTATAGAAATTTATTTTTATACCATTGAAAGATTGAATAAAATATTGACATCAAAATAATATAAAAGTAAATCCATATTTTATAAAAGATAATGTAAAAAATTAATAAATCAATTTTATTTAAATTTTTATTAAAGTTAATAATTATATTAGGTGTTTACATTATACAACATTTGTGATTTTAGATAAGGAAAAAATTATTTTCTTTAAAAGTTAGTTTAGTTTAAACAATTGTTGTTTACAGTCAAATACAGAGGTTTACCTTGACAAAATGCAATGTAATCAAATGTTAACAAAGCTAAAACTTTTCCATATAACTAAAAAAACTATTTGAAATTATTATGTTTATGAGTTTAAATGTTTATGTTATATTAATAATTAATGTATTGAAATATAACAATAACAGGCAACTTTAATTGTATTTCTTTTCAATAAGAGCTTATATATGGTATACATCATTTAAAAACGTAAAACAAATAAAGAACGTTCTTTATAATTGGCAAAAACAAATATCAACTAAAGAAAAAATTAAATTATATACGAAATTAAAATTCTTTCACTTATTTCGCAATAATTTAAAATCTATAACTTACTATAAAGTTTCCTCCGATATTGTATATTTGACATTAAAAAGATTTTCGTTTCTTTTAATAACCCCCATTTTATATAAATTTACGTTTGAATAAATTTACGTTTCTTTAAATTTGAAAGAAATTATATATATAAAAAAAAAAAAAATTCTTATTGAAAATGAATTTTATCAATTTTAAACTAAAATGCGCAATATTTAAAAAAACCCAATCTGTATACAAACAATGTATAAATTAATTTTACTTTATTTTATTGATTTCTTATAAGACATTAACTACTATAATTAAAAAAAAAATTATTAACAATAATTATTTATTTATTTTATAACTTGATTCAATTAAAAATTAAAATAATTATTTAAAATAAACTATTATTTCAACTGTATTTCTTTGTCATCACCTTGACCACACAATTCGGATTTACTTGTCTTCTGCTTTTACTTTTCAGAGTTACACAGTTTTTTAATTGATTACATATTTAATAACTGTAACTTTTTTTATTTTTCTAATCATTTACATTATTGAATTGCAATTAATATATTATTATTATTATTTTCGTAAAGTAATTTAAATTTAGTTTTTGAT
>NW_002987070.1:43110-48667 GCF_000006295.1 Pediculus humanus corporis | reverse complement strand
ATGTCGGACTGAAGATATAATAAAGTATTTTTAATCGTCATCTTTGTTTGATTTTTTTTGCTAAATTTTAATATAAACTTTTTTTTTCGTCTGATATTTTTAAAATCTAAATTACATTTTATATTGTTATACTGTATAGGTATTGTATAAGGAATGTTATTATGTGCTATTATTATAAGTAATCTTATTATTCGCAAATAATTTTCAAATTTGAGTAAATAAAACTTAAAAATTTTACGACGGAATCAATATTATGTGAAATAAAATTATTAATAGATTATTTGCAAAATCATAAAGAGGCGCAAAGTAGTGGTGTCTTGTCGACAATATAATTTAGAAGGCTTTGTAACGCCATCTTGTTTTTATTCAGGGTCGACGTAACATATTTCAAAATATATTAAATTAGTGTTTTTTTGTAGAATGGGACGAAAAAAAAAGAAGCAGTCTAAACCATGGTGTTGGTATCCTTTTACTACAGAATAGTATTAAGTTAATTTTTAATTCAAAATGTAAAAATTCTATTAAAAATGAGGCGTGGATCGTTAGTTTTTATATGAAGCATAAGCTAAAGCAAGCAAAATTGATTGTTTGCAATGTTTCAATAATTTCGATATTATTGAAATTTAACTATCTTTTTATCAACTCATAGTCTTTTATTAAACGATTCGTAGGTTTATACACAACTCAATTATAAAATTTTTTAATTATTAAAAAAATTTTATACGTAAATGAAATACTGTGTAATATTTCAATTTGCGGTGTTATAATTTTTTTCAACACTAATTTATTTTTTCAAAATTGTTCCTCGCAGTAAATAACTGATAAAAAAAATTTTGTACCGAATTCTGCTTACAAAATTTGGTTCTTGGGTGGGCAAATGATTATATAATTTATCATTTTTAATGAAATGCTAAAGCATTATCAATTTTTACAAAAAAATTATTTTGTATACTATATATTAAAAAATAGGTATTAAATTAAATGAAACTCATTTGTTATAAAAGTAATTGTAAAACTTTATTAGAAAAAAAATCTTATTTTTCATAAATTTAAAAGACATTCGATAAAATTTGAAATTTTAAAGCTTTGAAGTATCGAGTTAGACACACATATTATTATTGAAAATAAAATTAATAAAAATCAACATTATAAATTTTACATCATTTTAAAAACATGCTAATATTTACATAAATAACAGACTTTAATTTTTTTTAATTTGGTTTTTTTTTTTTTCTGAAAATAACTATCTAAAATAATAATAATGTGGTATGCACATAAAATTATATTAATCGAAAAGTGCAATATCTAAATTAATATCTATTTATTTCTCTTTTTTTTCTATAATTATGTTATTTGTTACAGAACAATTACATACTATATAGTATATAATATACTATATTATATAATATATAGTATATAATTATAATATATAGTATATAATATATACTGTGATTATTTTTCTTAATAAGTATAATTTAGGTATTGCAATCGAGAGTTTGACGATGAAAAAATATTAATTCAACATCAAAAGGCTAAACATTTTAAGTGTCATATATGTTATAAAAAGTTATATACAGGTCCTGGACTCTCAATACATTGTATGCAAGTGCACAAAGAGACTATTGACAAAGTTCCAAATTCATTACCCAATAGGTCTAATATAGAAATAGAAATTTATGGAATGGAAGGTATACCTCCTGATGACATTAAGGAGCATGAAAAACAAAAAGCAAGCAAACAATCGGGAGGTGTTAGAGCAGGATCCCCAAGTTCAGGAGAAGATGAACCTGCCCCTAAGAAAACAAAACCAGATACAGTTTTAAATGGACCTGCAGGTCTTGGAACACCAGGACCCGTACCTGGTATGATTAGACCAGGTATGCCTCCAAATATGATGCCTGGAATTGGACCTCCAGGAATCTTTCCTCATCCAATGATAGGACCTATGGGGCCAATGGGGCCTCCTTTTCTAGGACCTGGACAGTATGTATTGTTTTAAAGTCCTAAAAAAATAATATTGTGTTTTTAATTCAACCGAAAATAATTACAGCATGATGATGGGTCCAGTGGGTATGGGCCCTCCTCAAATGGCTATGCCTGGAATGCCGGGATTGCCCACGCAGCCGCCGAAACCATTGTTTCCTAGCGCAGTTGTGGTAAGTAAATAATTCAGTTTATTTAAATAGAAAAATTTTTATTTAAAGAAATATTTACACATCTTTTATTGAATTTTAGTCAACTCAAACCACGACTGGACCTCCGGTGGGTGTAGATTTCAAACCCATCACAAGCACGTCACAAATAGGACCTGTAAAACCTACTTTTCCTGCATATAGTGATGGTAGAAGTAAAACATCAACAGAAACAAAAACTGAGCCAGAAAAAATTAATTTAATTAATACTACTGGAGCATCCAGTAAAATTATTCATCCGCCGGAAGACATTTCATTAGAAGAAATTCGGGCACGATTACCTAAATACCAACCGAAAACTGAAGTAAAGCAACAAGAACAATCAACTTCTGCAGAAGATGAAAGACCAAAGTTTACACCTCAAATCAGACCTCAATTTGCGTTGGGTCCTGCTTTGGTGCCCGTGTCAATGCAAAATCCTTTAGTACCAGTTTCAAGTGTAGCCATGATATCTCCCATGGGTCCTCCCGTCATGCGGTTTGCAGTTATGCCAATGCATATGCCAATGATTAGGCCTACACCGCCTGTCGCAATTCATCCAGGTAATAAATTTAATTTTTTTTTTTTTTTTTTTACATTAATTGTAATTTTCATTACGTGAAATTTTTAAAAATTTAATCGGAATCCATTAAATTATTACAATTACATATATATGTATAATTAAAAGTATAAAAACCTACAGGTTTTTTATTTATAATTTTCTGTATTTGATGTAATAACACGTTTCAATTAGGAATTATAATTTATTTTTAAAATTTTTTATAGTTATTAGATTTAAATTATTAAAAAAATAAATTTAAGACCAATTTTTTTTTTTTTTTTTTTTTTTTTACAAAGTTTTAATATTAATTTATTTTGTTTCAGGACTTATTGGAGGACCGCCTTTACCAGTTCCAGGAATGCATGCAGCTGCTATTGGTGCATTGCCAGGTGCGATTCCCGGAGTTGCTTACCCCCCTGTGGCTTTTCCTGGGCCCCCGATGTTGGCGCCCATGATCCCTCGTTTTAGATGATCCGGTTTGCTTCCTGAGGGATTAGTTCTACTCTGGCACCCTGTCCCTTAAACAACCGCGATATATATATATCTAATATTCCAAGATCCTGAATTAATTAATGTACTTGTCCTTAAAAAAGTTTTTTTTTTTTTTTTAAATTCTCACCCTCTGTACAAAAACATTTGCCTTTACTATTTAATATTATTTCGTAATTATTTAAAACGCTTTTTATAGATAATGCAGTTTTGGTAATAAAACAAACATTTATATATATATATATATATATATATACATATTAATATTTAATGCCTGTATTAAGTTAAATAGAGCTAAGTAGTAGTTTAAAAGTACAAGTATGTGCTTCTATTTGCTTAAAAATATTTGCTTTTAACTATTATTACAGATCAATAATAAAATTATTATTAAAAATTTACTTACACACCCACACCCACACACAAGCTATATAGAAAATTAAAAATTGCATTAAAAATTATTTTTCTAATTTTTTAAACTCGGTGAATTGTCCATAATCGTTTTTTTTTTTTTTTTAAGTATAAAAATTTTGTTAGAATTGAATAACGTTATCAAGGCTGCATTATTAAAATAAGGCGATATTTAAATTGAGGCTATATTAAATTTTTTATTCTAGATATATATATATATATATATAAATTAGATGCTTTAATATGTGAATCTTTTCTAAAAAAAAAATCGAATAAGAGCTATCATTTCGATTTTCACCCAAAAAAAAGTAATACTTAACATAATATTTTAAAAAAAAAAAAAAAACTTTTCTCTCTCTCTCTCTCTCTCTTTCTCTCTTTCTCTCTCTTTCTCTCTCTTCTCTCTCTTTAACTAAAAGTAATAAAAAAAAAAACTTTTATTAAAATATTATTAATTCGATGGTAAAATAATTAGGGATATATTTATATATATATATTTAACAAAGCATGAACAAATTCATTCTTTTTATTATTATTATTATTACTATTACTTTACTTTACTGTATTGTTTATATTCCTATAATCTTATGGGTGCCAGGCCTTTTATTAATTAATATATATTAAGGCGATGTGGGTTTAATTTTTTTTTTTTTTTCTGTTTAAAAAAAGAAAAGAAAAACGCAAATTTAAAACGGGTTGCGGTCATGCAATATTCCTAAAAAGCCTGGTTTTTAATTTTTTTTTTTTTTTTAAATTTGTAATAGCTTCCCATTTTTGTGAAGTAAGTGCACCCAAGATATTTGCTCTTTAAATTTGTTTTTTTTTTTTTTTTTTTCTATATAAGATAAATTTTGATTGCATTTTCGTCACTTTCAAAGAACATTTTTAATTAATTTATGTGTATACCATTAAAATATAAAAATTTAATTAATTTGTTTTTTTTTTTTTTTTATTAAAATATATCACATTCTCATAAATCATTTTAAATAAATTAAATATATATTATGAGAAATTTAAATTATTATTATTATTATTTTAAAAGAAAAGAAAAGTAATAGTTTTAAATTAATTAAATAAAAGTGATTATTTTTCTCATAAACTATTGGGTATACACATAAATTTTTAAATTAAAATTTGTTTATTTTTATTTAAGTTGAAAATTTAATTATTATTATTATTATTATTTAAATGGTCTGTGAAAGTGTCGGAAAAGCAAAGCAAAAAAAAAAAAAAAAATGTTTGTTTGACAAAATATCGAAATTACAATTCTATTTTGTCTGGATAGGTTCAGGAACTGGACTCTAATTCTGAAAAGTTTTTGAAGAAGTAAGTAATCTTATTTGGGCACTTAAAACAAGGTGTGTAGGCAAGTTTATTATATATATATATTTTTTTCATGTTTTTTTTTTTTTTTTTTTTTTTTATCAACGAATCTAGATGCATAAATGTTGGTATTTATAAATTTTTAATGAACGATTTAAACAAACAAAAAAAAAAAAAAAGTAAATATACTCGAAGAAAATTTCAGGAAGGAAGAGAAAATAAAGAAAAAAAATGGTCGCTTTTTTAAAAAAGTCGGCCATTTTGAATTCCACATCCTGATATTTTCTTCGGTAAACTCCAAAAAAAAAAAAAATTTTTTTTCTCCAAATTATTTATCTGTAGAGTTTTATCCCACGTCACTCATCATTTAATTACTTTTTTTTTTTTTTTTTTTTTTATTATTTATATAAATTGGCTTTTCTCTCTCTTTTTTCATCACAAAAGTTTTTTTAATTTTATTATTATTATTATTATCATGCAAAAAAAAAAAAAAAATTTTTTTAAATTATTTAAATGAGTGCCCGCTGCATATATTTGTCAAATTTTTTTTCTGTGTAGTAAATTTAAATTGTTGTAGTACATGCTTCATTAAAAAAAAAAAAAA
>NW_002987070.1:40170-42630 GCF_000006295.1 Pediculus humanus corporis | reverse complement strand
TTTTTTTTTTTTTTTTATTTGCTTTGTGGGGGTTGTTAATTTTTGACATTTTGAGTAAAATTTGGTTTAAAAAGGGTTGGGATATGCAGTATTGCCATTTGATTGGTTGGTTGGTTGGTTGGTTTTTTTTTTTTTTTTTTTTTTTTTTTTTTTTTTATATAGTAAATATATATATAGAGTAAAAATGTGAGTAATTATAAAAAAAAATTATTGGGCAGCACTATATCTATCTATCTTTTTCTCTCTCTCACTTTGTCACTTTGCCTCTATCTCTCTCTCTCTCTCTCTGGATGGAAAGGTATATACAAGAGTGTAGTATTTTTTTTTTTGTAGTGTTGGTAATGTGTGATTGATGAAATGTGTATAAAATTATTGTAGTCGTTAAAAGTTTTCAAAAAAAAAAAAAACGGAAAAAAAATAATAATGATATTGTTTTAAATGGTTTTTTTTATTTTTCAATTACATTAGAAACGAAATTCGTTCGGTTGTATAAAAAAAAGAAAATAAAAGAAGCCATTTTGTTTTTTGTTTTTTTTTGCATCAATCGTTTTGCATTTTTACAGAAGTGATTGAATGACTGAATGAATGAATGAATGAAATTACAGTAAATATTGTTTTTAAAAAAAAGTTAACAATTTTAGAAATTTGGTGACGGTTTTTCTATTTTTTTTTTTTTTGGTAACGAAATTAATTAGGCCAGCGTCGAAATTAACGGTCGCTCGCGTGTGTCATTGTATTCGGCCATCTTTTTGAAAAAGAAAATGGCGCTGATGTAAAAATAACAGGTCAGTCAGTCATGTTAATTTCTATTTTTAAACATATAAATCCATCGAATATTTATTTGTGTTTGAACGAGGCAAGTTTCTTTGCTTATATTATTATTATTATTAATCGTTAGATTTATTGGGTTTTTGTGTGTGTGTGTGTGTGTGTAAACCTTTCGTTTTTTTTTTTTTTTTATCAAAACGATAGAAAAGTTGATAAAACATTCGGTGTTGTCTTTATTCAATCGAAAGCTCTTTGGAAAATTTTTTCTTTTAAGGATCCCCTTTTATCAATTCTGATAAAGAGGATATTAGAGAGAGCTGTAGAATGGATAAAGATGACTCTGACAAAAAAAAGGTTTTCTATATATTTTTGAAGAGGTTACTTCAGTGCAAAATTTTTTTTAGTTTTTTTTTTTTTTTTTGCAACGGAAAATTTGCATGATTTATTACCACGTATAAATTACATTTAAAAAAAAAAAAGGGGGGGAAAAATCGCACTACATTATTATTATTATTATTATTATTATTATTATTATTATTATTATTATTATTAATAGATAATACAAATTATTTAATTTTTTTTTTTTAATCGTTAGAGAACTAATATTATTAGTTACGATGACAAGAAAGGTTAATCAAAATACGGGGGATTCGGTGATACGTTGTTTTTATTATTATTATCATTATTGTTTGTTTAGGTATTGTTGAATTAAATTCCCCCACACCCACCCCACCCCCCTTTCACTCCTTTATAAAATGATGCTCTTATTCAATTTAATTATTATTAATTTTTTTTGATTAAGAAAAAGAAAATTATGTGTAATTTTAGATTTAAAAAAAATTGAGGCTGATTTATTTATTTTTAAATTAATGCTATACTTTTAATGAAATTTAAAAAAAATTTATTTAGTTTAGTATCTTTCAATAATTAATAATAATAATAATAATAATAAATAAATGTAAATAAAATAATATTTTATTCTTTAGAGAGAAAAAAAAAATAAAATAAGTTAATATTTAAAAACTATCTATCTATCTATCTACTCATTGAAATTCTTCATTAGGAAATAATTAATAATCTATTTATTTACTTATTTAATTATTATTATTATTATTATTTTATTATTATTATTAATCTGCTATATACTATTTAATAGAAATCCTTTTTTCTCTTTTCCAAAAATAATCCAAATTTTCATTTCGAAATAAGATAAACAAACAAACCGAAAAAAAAAAAAACCGTTACACAAATTGCTTTTTCTTAATAATTAAAACTTTGCAAAAAAAAAAAAAAATTATATTTAGGTGTTTTAGTTAAACTAAAAAAAAAAAAAAATTGTTTATATAAGTATATGTAAGTATATCTAACAACATTTTGTATTGCTTTTAAAAAAAAATTTTTAAAAACCTCCCGAAAAAAAAAAAAAAAAAAAAAACAAAAAACCCTTCACGTTATTATTTATATATTCTTTTCAAGCATGCCTGTATACTTTTTTTTTTTTTTTTTTTTTTTATTTCATCCAAAAAGGAAGAAAATGATGGAAAAATGCTGCGGAAAATTCTCCGAGAGAAAATTATTTAAAAAAAAAAAAAAATAATAATTGGAGGTGGTATTTATTAATTCATTCAGGTCACAGCAAATTGTTGTTGCTGTTGGACGTGTTGACGTCCCCTGTTATCAATACAGGCGATT
>NW_002987070.1:39125-40150 GCF_000006295.1 Pediculus humanus corporis | reverse complement strand
AGGCGATTTATTACTCATAGATACATAATATATATAAATTTATTAATTAATTAAGTTTGGCTTATATATAATTAGAGCTATTATTATTATTATTAATGGTGGAATTTATGGTAAAAAAAAAAAAAAAATTAAAGGAAGATGATGATGATGATGATGATGATAATTTTTTTGGAATCACTTAGTGTGCATGTTTTGTGAAAATTATTTTTTTCTTTTCTCTTTTTTTTTTATTTTTTTGACGAAAAAAATAATTTCGCAAAATTATTTATCACAACAGACAATTTTGTTGCAATGTGTGTGATCCGTTAAAAATTTGATTCGACAGAGGAAATTAAAGAAAAAAAGGAAGTACTAGAATAATCACAGCAAAAATGCTGTTGGACCTCATCGTCCCCTGATGATTGCGACAGGCGATTTAATTATTTATTAATTATTTATTTATTAAAATTAGTACACATCACAGCTGTTTTGCTGTTGGACGGCGTCCCCTGTCGCGGTTCACAGGCGATTTTTTTTCTAATTTTTTTATTATGTAATAATAATAATAATATTATTGCTTTATTGGGTCGATTTTTTGTGGAGGCGAATATTTATTATAAATGTCTAATGTGCTTCAATTTTTTTTTTTTAAGGATTTATATATATATATTAATATATTATTATTAATATATATATATATATATATATAAATATTTAACAAATTTTTTAATAAATAAGTCGGGTGTTAGTTAAAAATATATAAATAAACATTAAACCTACATAAAAGCAAATTAATAAATACAAAAAAAAAAGATTATTGAGGTAATGTGTTAATTTTATTTATTTATTTATTTATTAACGTTTATTTAATAACATTAATAAATAAATTCGAGAATTCATTTTGTTGAAATTTTTTTTTTTTTTTTTTAGGATTTTTTTTTTTGTATAAATAATTTTCTAAGGTTTCGATTCGAGAAATCAGGTATTAAAAAAAAAAAAAAAAAAATTTTTTTAATTCACGACGACGTCCATTATTAAGTTAAACA
>NW_002987070.1:34300-38910 GCF_000006295.1 Pediculus humanus corporis | reverse complement strand
AAGAAAAGAAAATTCGTAATCGTCAATTTTTCTTTTTTTTTTTTTTTTTTTTTTTTTTAGGGTTTTGGAAAATTAATTTTTTTTCTGGTATTTACGGTATTATTTGTTTAAATAATAATAATAATAATAATAATAATAATTTTTTGCAACGAGTGGGTTTAATGTTAACAATATATATATTTTTTACAACAAAAGCAAAGTTTTCAATAATAATAATAATAATTAAATTTTTTTTTTTTTTGTTATTTAATCTGTTACGTTTTTGAATAATTTAAAATGAAAATTTAAATAAAAAAAAAAAAAAAAACGAAAGAAAATGGGGGATGAGATGGAGTGGGGGGGGGGTAAAGCGAATAGTTTACGTGAATTTTTTTTTACATGCAACGTTTTAATTTAGGTTTTAAAAAAAAAAGTATTTTTCTTTAGTTAGTTATTTTTTTTTTTTGTTTTTGTATGAAAAATTTTCATGTCGGATTTTTTTTTTTTATAAAAAAAAAAAATTTATATAAATTTTTCAGGGGAGGCCTTGGTTGAAAACAATTAAATCCATATCTAAAAAAAATCCTACGGAATCACACACACACACATAAGACTGAAGAAAGAGAAAAATTATTATAATAAATCCTACAAGTTTACAATTTATTAATTTTTATTTTTATTTATTAATATTATTAATTTCGGATATAAATGTTTAAAAAAATTAATTTTACATTGAATATATACATATATACATAGTCATAATTTTATTTTTTATTTTTATTTTTAATAACTGTGAATTTTTTTTAAAATTTTTTTTATTTTTAAATAATTAACTGAATGCAAAAAAAAAAAAAAAAAAAAAAAAGACAAAATTTTTTTTTTTTTTTCTCTCTCTTAAGAGTGTATTTATAGACTTTTTTTAAAAATTGTAAAAATTCATTTATATTTAAATTACAATTTTTATTTTTAAAATATTAATTAATTAATAAATGTGTTTTTTTTTTTTTTAAATAATTGGTAAGTTAACATAAATGTGAAATATTTCAAAAAAATAAATTTTGATAAACATTTTATTATTATTATTATTATTATTATCATTGTGCGTAAATAATTGTTTAAAAAAATTCGTTTTTTTTTATCGGAAAATAATTTTCGAAGGAAAAATTATTTTATTAAACGGAAAATGATAATATTTATTCGAATAGAATTAAAATGAAGTGGCGGGAAAATTAAAACAAAATGGCGGAAATGTTTGTTGGATTTATTGTCGTGTCAAGTCACGTGATGTTAACGGTCGACTTCAATTTTTTTTACATACGGTTTTGATTTCTTTCTTTTTTACTTTATATTTTATTATATAATTAACTTTATAAATAAATAAGTTAAGAATATATATATTGTTTTTAATATATTTTTTTAGTTTAAAATTTAAGTGGAGTGAATATATAATAAGTTTGAATAAATTTTCAACAATGGCGGCGGTGACGTAATATTTCATGTATTTATATTTTAAATATTGATTTTTACTTTTTTTTTTTTTACCCGTCGGGTATATAAATTGTTTATGATGTAATAATTATTGTAATTGTATATATTGTAATTAAATTAATGTTAACCATTTAAAAATTATTCCCGAAAAAAAAAGAAAATTCTGCAGGTTTTTTTCTCAATGTTTTCAAATATTTGACGGGTTTTTACGTGTAAAAGAAAAGTTTTTGCCCTGAAATTTTTTTTTGAAAATAATCTAAATATACAAGGAGAAGAAATATTAATTCAAGGCCCGCTTTTTAAATTTAAAAAAAAAATATTTTTTAAGTTATTTGACTTTCACAACCGCGCATTACATTTTCGTTAAGGTATTTGGAAAGGAAGTAAATGTAAAAAAAAAAAAGAAATGTTTTGTAAAGAATAATAATACTTATTAACCATAAAATTAGCGCAATAAAAAATATTTTAATGAAAATAACTGCATATATATAACAGGCAAATTATTTATTTATTCAGTACACTGTTCATTTAATAATTACACGTCAACGTTAAACTTGATTTAAATTTTTATTTATTTATTTATTTATGTATTGGAATTCTGTGATTTGATGCATAATTGGGCAAATCTTTTTTTTAAAACTTGGCGAAGTTGCGATCTTTTCTCATCCACCAACGGCATTTTCGCTTTAAATGCTTGTATTTCTTCTGGAGATATATAACATTCATCTTCGCTTGTCAAAGATGATGCTTTAAGCATTTCCTCGAGCATGAGAGAAAAATGACCCTTTCCATGGCAAACTTTTTCATCTTTGTAATTCTCGATATTTTTATATGAGTAGCATTCACCTAAAACATTTTTCAAAATAATAAAAAAAAATTCGAAACATTTTAAATTAAAGGTAGATTTAAAATTGTTGTACCTTCGTGATCGCAAAAACCTTCCGAACAAGCAACTTCTGATCCCTCGGGCGAACTATTTAAACTGGAGGAAGCTGATGGAGTGTAACAATTGTTATTATATTCCGATGAATAACCACAGTCTTGAGAATTATCGTTATTACGAATATGCAATTTTTCCGCCTTTTTTTTTCGTTTTTCAAGTGATTCTTGAGCTGAATGACATGATTGACAATGATTTAAAGAACTGTCATTTTCGATAAAATTTGAATCACCATTATTATTTTCCGCCATTTTCATTTTATCCTTTTTACTAAGTTTATTTTTTTTTTTTGAGCAGTTGGCATCATCATCATCATCATCATCATCATCATCTTTTTGCATTTTTTTCCTTCCTTTTTTAGATTTTTTTTGATTTGATGATAAACTATTATTTGTTTTTTCATTATTATTATTATTATTATTTTGGGTTCTGGTACTTTCTATTACAATCTTCACAAGAACATTTTAAATGCCCTTTTATTCTTAGGATCTAAAATTTGAAGCTTTACTAAAAGTTAGTATATATAGTTCTTTGATAATAAAATAATATATAAAATGATAAAAAAATTTTTCAATCAATTTACCTTTTGCCGATCACTATTAATTGTTGTCTTTACTTTTAAACATTCACAAGAATTTTCTTTTGACAAACAGTCTTCTAATTCCGACTTAAAAAAACCAAAACATTTTAATTAAACATAAAATTTGAAAATTTTTTAAAAATTATTTTAAAAAAAAAAAAAATGTACCTCATCATTCACGTATTTTTCTTCAGCATCCAATTCATTTCTTTTTTCTTTCTTTCTTTTTTTTTTAAGCTTTTTAATTTCTTTTTTTTGCTGTTTAGCAATTTCCGCTTTTGTTATTTCCTCACAAAGAAGTTCTAATTGAGTGATTCCTCTTTTTTTTTCAACTGCTTTCTCGAAATTTCTACATAAAGCTTCGACGGCGACCGCAGCCAAAACTTTACATGTGAATTCTTCCTCTTGAAGTCTTACGTAAATTCGTCGTAAACGATCGTATATGCAAATTCCTATACAAGTAAGAACCTCTTCTTGAGCTATTTCCATAGTTTTTGCGTGACGTTCTCTACGACTGATGACATCAAAAAGAATTATAATATAATTAATTTATAGTAATTCAACCACGCCTTAGTAATATTTACAAGTTTGTCGTTTTAATAACTTACTTTCCTAATAATTCAGGTTCGGCTCTTGCGACAAGACTATCAATATATTTAGTTTCATTTGGTAAATGAATATGTTTTCCAGGAAGACACCTTTTTATTTTTTGATATAAAGATGGTATAAATCCTTTTTCTTTAGTAGGATCACAATCGGCAACTAGAAGATTATAAGCTTTCATTACCTTGGTGCGACAGTCAGAGCAAAACCTTTAATAAATAAAAATATTTAAATTAAAAAACTTTAATATATACAAAAAAACATATAACAGTTCATTTTTTAAAACTACCTATGTTTTTTCAGATAGTTTTCCAATTTAGAGAGTAAAGTGCTAAAATCAATAAGGAGAACTTCAGCTTTGCATTTTTCATGCATAACTGCCCAAACATCTTTTAGAGCTGGAGTTACAGGGCGAGATTTGTATAAATCCCAAGAATGTAAAACACAACGTCTACTTTTTTTTAATCGTGGTTGATTATCTATTAAATTACTAAGCCTTGCACTGTGATCAGTAAATATTGAACATAAGACTCTAGGAGAATTAATTATTTCTTCTTTCATAATTAATGTTCCATCTGATTTAACTTGTAAAGGATCTAAAGCCAATTGACCTATTCCCATTAACTGATAATATAATCTTTCAACCCTAAAACAATAATAAGTGAAAATTATAAATTGCTATAATGAAATTATAATTAAAATGAAGAGATTTTTTATAGGGGTATTTAATTAAGAATGAAATTATATGATTGAACTTGCCTCCTCCTGCAACCAACACATGGAATTGATTCACCTAGGATACTGACTATATCTTTAATTGTAATTACAAATGCAGTTTTTAGTTCCCATTGAGACAAAAAATTATATTTTTTTAAAAATTCTTCAATGTCTTTATTTTTAAGTGGCACATTTTCTTGAACAAGATCCAATTCATTTAAATCCATTACTATCTGAAAAAAAAAACAAATTAATAATTTTTTTTAAAAATTGTAATTAAAAATTTCAAAATTGTTAAGATTT
>NW_002987070.1:33498-34280 GCF_000006295.1 Pediculus humanus corporis | reverse complement strand
ATAATTAATGTATCTCTTGTCAGAAGATGTTCCCCTTATTTTTTTACACAAAAATGCTTTTTTCTTATTGATTAGTAAACGAAATTTAACTTATCACTAACCATCAACTGATCTTCAATCATTAAAAGAGATTGTCGCCTTTGAAGCGGTGGATTATCATCTATTTTAAAAACTTCTAATAAATAAGCCATTTCCTGACTATAATTATTTATATATTTTTTAATCAAAATGTTTTTATAATTGAAGTTTTAGAGTAATACAATACAAGATTAATTATTGTCCAAACTTTTATAAGATGTGTCTTTTCGTAGCCACTAGTCACTTTTTCAAATACTGACAACACAACAAAATTAATTAGGGCCTAATTCGAGGTAATGTTAGTTGGCCAAACTTCTTTACAGCATTCAAAATGTACGAGTTACGCCAAAGATAAAAAATTATAGTAGTTAATATAAATGAATTCAATGTGAAAGAAAATATTAAAATTTTTTTTATTTTTATTTTAAGTTTTTTTTATTTTTATTTATTGTAAAAAAAAAAAAAAAAAAAAAAAAAATGGAGTCAAATAGTATTCCACCAAATAATTCCAATGAACAGTTAATGAGTGAAGGTGAACCTAAGAAAATTAATTCAATAACCAAATCTCAGTGGCTTACAGTATTAATTTTATGCTATGTTAATCTTATTAACTACATGGACCGATACACTGTGGCAGGTTTGTAAAAACAAATTAATTATTAATTTAAGTATGAGACAATTATTTTTTTTAAAAATTTATTTAT